>NC_088409.1:1268087-1274576 GCF_034236695.1 Oncorhynchus nerka | reverse complement strand
AGTATAATGACCCTCAGTATCAGTATAATGACTGTCTGTATCAGTATAATGACTGTCAGTATAATGACTGTCAGTATCAGTATAATGACTGTCAGTATAATGACTGTCAGTATAATGACTGTCAGTATCAGTATAATGACTGTCAGTATAATGACTGTCAGTATAATGACCCTCAGTATCAGTATATTGACTGTCTGTATCAGTATAATGACTGTCAGCATCAGTATAATGACTGTCTGTATCAGTATAATGACTGTCAGTATCAGTCTAATGACTGTCAGTATCAGTATAATGACTGTCAGTATCAGTATAATGACTGTCAGTATCAGTATAATGACTGTCATAATGACTGTCAGTATCAGTATAATGACTGTCAGTATCAGTATAATGACTGTCAGTATCAGTATAATGACTGTCAGTATCAGTATAATGACTGTCAGTATCAGTGTAATGACTGTCAGTATCAGTATAATGACTGTCATAATGACTGTCAGTATCAGTATAATGACTGTCAGTATCAGTATAATGACTGTCAGTATAATGACTATCAGTATCAGTATAATGACTGTCATAATGACTGTCAGTATCAGTATAATGACTGTCAGTATCAGTATAATGACTGTCAGTATAATGACTGTCAGTATCAGTATAATGACTGTCAGTATAATGACCGGGTCAGTATCAGTATAATGACTGTCAGTATCAGTATAATGACTGTCAGTATCAGTATAATGACTGTCATAATGACTGTCAGTATCAGTATAATGACTGTCAGTATCAGTATAATGACTGTCAGTATAATGACCGGGTCAGTACCAGTATAATGACTGTCAGTATAATGGCTGGGTCAGTATCAGTATAATGACTGTCAGTACCAGTCTAATGACTGTCAGTATCAGTTTAATGACTGTCAGTATCAGTATAATGACTGTCAGTACCAGTATAATGACTGTCAGTATCAGTATAATGACTGGGTTAGTACCAGTCTAATGACTGTCAGTATCAGTCTAATGACTGTCAGTATCAGTATAATGGCTGGGTCAGTACCAGTCTAATGACTGTCAGTACCAGTATAATGACTGTCAGTACCAGTCTAATGACTGTCAGTACCAGTCTAATAACTGTCAGTATCAGTCTAATGACTGTCAGTACCAGTCTAATGACTGTCAGTACCAGTCTAATGACTGTCAGTACCAGTCTAATGACTGTCAGTATCAGTATAATGACTGTCAGTACCAGTCTAATGACTGTCAGTATAATGACTGTCAGTACCAGTATAATGACTGTCAGTATCAGTATAATGACTGTCAGTACCAGTCTAATGACTGTCAGTACCAGTCTAATGACTGTCAGTACCAGTATAATGGCTGTCAGTATCAGTATAATGACTGGGTCAGTACCAGTCTAATGACTGTCAGTATCAGTATAATGGCTGTCAGTATCAGTATAATGACTGTCAGTATCAGTATAATGGCTGTCAGTATCAGTATAATGACTGTCAGTATCAGTATAATGACTGTCAGTACCAGTATAATGACTGTCAGTATCAGTCTAATGACTGTCAGTATCAGTATAATGGCTGGGTCAGTACCAGTCTAATGACTGTCAGTATAATGACTGTCAGTACCAGTCTAATGACTGTCAGTACCAGTCTAATGACTGTCAGTACCAGTCTAATGACTGTCAGTATCAGTCTAATGACTGTCAGTATCAGTATAATGGCTGGGTCAGTACCAGTCTAATGACTGTCAGTACCAGTATAATGACTGTCAGTACCAGTCTAATGACTGTCAGTACCAGTCTAATGACTGTCAGTATCAGTCTAATGACTGTCAGTACCAGTCTAATGACTGTCAGTACCAGTCTAATGACTGTCAGTACCAGTCTAATGACTGTCAGTATCAGTATAATGACTGTCAGTACCAGTCTAATGACTGTCAGTATAATGACTGTCAGTACCAGTATAATGACTGTCAGTATCAGTATAATGACTGTCAGTACCAGTCTAATGACTGTCAGTACCAGTCTAATGACTGTCAGTACCAGTATAATGGCTGTCAGTATCAGTATAATGACTGGGTCAGTACCAGTCTAATGACTGTCAGTATCAGTATAATGGCTGTCAGTATCAGTATAATGACTGTCAGTATCAGTATAATGGCTGTCAGTATCAGTATAATGACTGTCAGTATCAGTATAATGACTGTCAGTACCAGTATAATGACTGTCAGTATCAGTCTAATGACTGTCAGTATCAGTATAATGGCCAGGTCAGTACCAGTCTGTGACTGTCAGTATAATGACTGTCAGTACCAGTCTAATGACTGTCAGTACCAGTCTAATGACTGTCAGTACCAGTCTAATGACTGTCAGTACCAGTCTAATGACTGTCAGTATCAGTATAATGGCTGGGTCAGTACCAGTCTAATGACTGTCAGTACCAGTCTAATGACTGTCAGTACCAGTATAATGGCTGGGTCAGTACCAGTCTAATGACTGTCAGTATCAGTATAGTGACTGTCAGTATCAGTCTAATGACTGTCAGTATCAGTCTAATGACTGTCAGTATCAGTATAATGGCTTGGTCAGTACCAGTCTAATGACTGTCAGTACCAGTATAGTGACTGTCAGTATCAGTCTAATGACTGTCAGTATCAGTCTAATGACTGTCAGTATCAGTATAATGACTGTCAGTATCAGTCTAATGGCTGGGTCAGTACCAGTCTAATGACTGTCAGTACCAGTCTAATGGCTGGGTCAGTACCAGTCTAATGGCTGGGTCAGTACCAGTCTAATGACTGTCAGTACCAGTCTAATGACTGTCAGTATCAGTATAATGACTGTCAGTATCAGTCTAATGGCTGGGTCAGTACCAGTCTAATGACTGTCAGTACCAGTCTAATGACTGTCAGTATCAGTATAATGGCTGGGTCAGTACCAGTCTAATGGCTGGGTCAGTACCAGTCTAATGACTGTCAGTATCAGTATAATGACTGTCAGTATCAGTCTAATGACTGTCAGTATCAGTATAATGGCTGGGTCAGTACCAGTATAATGGCTGGGTCAGTACCAGTCTAATGACTGTCAGTACCAGTATAATGACTGTCAGTATCAGTATAATGACTGTCAGTATCAGTATAATGGCTGGGTCAGTACCAGTCTAATGACTGTCAGTACCAGTATAATGACTGTCAGTATCAGTATAATGACTGTCAGTATCAGTATAATGGCTGGGTCAGTACCAGTATAATGACTGTCAGTACCAGTATAATGACTGTCAGTATCAGTATAATGACTGTCAGTATCAGTATAATGGCTGGGTCAGTACCAGTATAATGACTGTCAGTACCAGTATAATGACTGTCAGTATCAGTATAATGACTGTCAGTATCAGTATAATGGCTGGGTCAGTACCAGTATAATGACTGTCAGTATCAGTATAATGACTGTCAGTATCAGTATAATGACTGTCAGTACCAGTATAATGGCTGGGTCAGTACCAGTCTAATGACTGTCAGTACCAGTCTAATGACTGTCAGTATCAGTATAATGACTGTCAGTACCAGTATAATGGCTGGGTCAGTACCACTCTAATGACTGTCAGTATCAGTATAATGACTGTCAGTACCAGTCTAATGACTGTCAGTATCAGTATAATGACTGGGTCAGTACCAGTCTAATGACTGTCAGTACCAGTCTAATGACTGTCAGTATCAGTATAATGACTGTCAGTATCAGTATAATGGCTGGGTCAGTACCAGTCTAATGACTGTCAGTATCAGTATAATGACTGTCAGTATCAGTATAATGGCTGGGTCAGTACCAGTCTAATGACTGTCAGTACCAGTCTAATGACTGTCAGTATCAGTATTTGACTTTGTAATGCTGATTGTTCCCCTTGTTGTAAATGTTATGGTCTTCAAGCTTATTATCTAATTGCCTCTTCCATAGAGATTAACATAATGAGAGCCTCCTTCCCCTCCTCTACGAGTTGCATATTTAATTAGGACTTGTGTCTGCAGTGAATCAGGTCTTCCTAGCATGTTAATGGTATTACAGGCTTGGAATGAAGTGATTACTTTGACTAAGTATTAATCTCTTTAGCAGTATAGCCTGGGGACACACAGTTTAACAGCCACTGACTCCCAGCCTTCAGAAAGACATCTACTGTCCGCCGGGGAGGAAAGGAAACCCTCTTGAGCGTCTTCTTGGAGATAACGACGGCCATTTCTTCCTCCCAGTGACTAGTGACAGGTTGAACTAACCCATTATGGCATGTCGTCACTGCAGCGCTCCACTCATGTTATTTCACCTGACAAGGCTCGGAGGGGGAAGGCCTCATTTTTTTGACATTTTGACCATGCAAATTCAGCTGCTCCATTATTCCACATTTCCATCCTCTCAGCCAGGCTGTTAAGATGGTCTCCGAGCAGCAGCACTAATCCAGCCATGCAGCGAACGGAGAGGCCAGTTAAATATGGATGGAGAGGTGATCACATCTAGACACTTAAATATAGATGGAGAGGTGAGTTAGATGGCCAGCATGCTAGCTGCTCTCACGGCTACGCACCTCTCAGCCAATCGGCCGGTCAAATGGAAAGACGTTTAATGCAGAGGGCCAGGTGCAAAACGGCAAATTATTAATCGCACAGAAAATGACATTTTCCTGTTTTGTTCGTTAATGTCAAATCCTCCTGAACGCTTCTTGTACATTATGGGGCTTTCAATGGAGAACCACTTCAGATCTGAACATGTATTACAGTCTAATGAAACAGGTCAGGTTGGTTGGCAGGGAGAAACCTGGTTGGTTGGCAGGGAGAGGGCTGGTTGGTTGGCAGGGAGAGGGCTGGTAGGTTGGCAGGGAGAAACCTGGTTGGTTGGCAGGGAGAGGGCTGGTTGGTTGTCAGGGAGAGGGCAGGATGGTTGGCAGGGAGAGGTCTGGTTGGTTGGCAGGGAGAGGTCTGGTTGGTTGGCAGGGAGAGGGCTGGTTGGTTGGCAGGGAGAGGGCTGGTTGGTTGTCAGGGAGAGGGCTGGTTGGTTGGCAGGGAGAGGGCAGGTTGGTTGGCAGGGAGAGGGCAGGTTGGTTGGCAGGGAGAGGGCTGGTTGGTTGGCAGGGAGAGGTCTGGTTGGTTGTCAGGGAGAGGGCAGGATGGTTGGCAGGGAGAGGTCTGGTTGGTTGACAGGGGAGAGGGGAGCTGGTTGGTTGGCAGGGAGAGGGCTGGTTGGTTGGCAGGAGAGGGCTGGTTGGTTGGCAGGGGAGAGGGCTGGTTGGTTGGCAGGGAGAGGGCAGGATGGTTGGCAGGAGAGGCTGGTTGGTTGGCGGCAGGGAGAGGGCTGGTTGGTTGGCAGGGAGAGGGCTGGTTGGTTGGCAGGGAGAGGGCTGGTTGGTTGGCAGGGAGATGCCTGGTTGGTTGGCAGGGGAGCCTGGTTGGTTGTCAGGAGAGGGCCTGGTTGGTTGTCAAGGAGCCTGGTGGTTGGCCTGGTTGGTTGGCAGGGAGAGGGGCTGGTTGGTTGGCAGGGAGGGCTGGTTGGTTGGCAGGGAGCCTGGTTGGTTGTCAGGGCTGGTTGGTTGGCAGGGAGAGGCCTGGTTGGTTGTGGTTGTCAGGGAGAGGGCAGGATGGTTTGGCAGGGAGAGGCCTGGTTGGTTGGCAGGGAGGAGAGGCAGGATGGTTGCTCGGGGAGAGGGCTGGATGGTTGGCAGGGAGAGAGGCTGGTTGGTTGGCAGGAGAGGGCTGGTTGGTTGGTCAGGGGAGAGGGCAGGATGGTTGGTTGTCAGGAGAGGCTGGGTTGGTTGGCAGGGAGGCTGGTTGGTTGCAGTGGTTGGTTGGCAGGGACAGGGCTGGTTGGTTGGCAGGGAGAGGCTGGTTGGTTAGCAGGGAGAAGGGAGGCAGGGTGGTTGGCAGGGGAGAGGAGCTGGTTGGTTTGCAGGGAGAGAGGGCTGGTTGGTTGGCAGGAAGGCCTGGTTGGTTGGCAAGGAAGGGACTGGTTAGTTGGCAGGGAGAGGGCTGGTTGGTTGGCAGGGAGAGGGCTGGTTGGTTGGCAGGGAGAGAGCTGTGGTTGGTTGGCAGGGAGAAGGAGCTGGTTGTTTGGCAGGGAGGGAGGGTTGGTTGGTTGGCAGGGAGAGGAGGCTGGTTGGTTGGCAGGAGAGCCTGGTTGGTTAGCAGGGAGAAGGAGTGTTAGTTGGTTAAGGTGGTTGTCAGGAGAGGGCTGGTTGGTTGGCAGGGTTGATTGGCAGGGAGAGGCTGGTTGGTTGGCAGGAGAGGAGCTGGTTGGTTGGCAGGGAGAGGGCTGGTTGGTTGGCAGGGAGAGGGCTGGTTGGTTGGCAGGGTTGATTGGCAGGAGAGGCCTGGTTGGTTGCTTGAGAGAGGGGCTTCTGGTTGGTTGGCAGGAGTTGATTAGCAGGGAGAGGACTGGTTGGTTGGCAGGGAGAGGGCTGGTTGGTTGGCAGGGTTGATTGGCAGGAGAGGCTGGTTGGTTGGCAGGGAGAGG
>NC_088409.1:1258645-1267587 GCF_034236695.1 Oncorhynchus nerka | reverse complement strand
AAAGCCACTTTCTACCACTCTAAATTCCAAGCATCTGCCTCTAACCCTAGGAAGCTCTTTGCAACCTTCTCCTCCCTCCTGAATCCTCCTCCCCCTCCCCCCTCCTCCCTCTCTGCAGATGACTTCGTCAACCATTTTGAAAAGAAGGTCGACGACATCCGATCCTCGTTTGCTAAGTCAAACGACACCGCTAGTTCTGCTCACACTGCCCTACCCTGTGCTCTGACCTCTTTCTCCCCTCTCTCTCCAGATGAAATCTCGCGTCTTGTGACGGCCGGCCGCCCTACAACCTGCCGGCAGCCCTATCCCCTCCTCTCTCTTCTCAGACCATTCCGAGACCTCCTCCCTTACCTCCACCTCGCTCATCAACTCATCCCTGACCGCTGGCTACGTCCTTCCGTCTTCCAAGAGAGCGAGAGTTGCACCCTTCTGAAAAAACCTGCGATCCTCCGATGTCAACAACTACAGACCAGTATCCCTTCTTTCTTTTCTCTCTCCAAAACTCTTGAACGTGCCGTCCTTGGCCAGCTCTCCCGCTATCTCTCTCAGAATGACCTTCTTGATCCAAATCAGTCAGGTTTCAAGACTAGTCATTCAACTGAGACTGCTCTTCTCTGTATCACGGAGGCGCTCCCGCACTGCTAAAGCTAACTCTCTCTCCTCTGCTCTCTCATCCCTTCTAGACCCATCGGCTGCCTTCGATACTGTGAACCATCAGATCCTCTCTCCCACCCTCTCCGAGTTGGGCATCTCCGGCGCGGCCCACGCTTGGATTGCGTCCTACCTGACAGGTCGCTCCTACCAGGTGGCTGGGCGAGATCCGTCTCCACACCACGTGCTCTCACCACTGGTGTCCCCAGGGCTCTGTTCTAGGCCCTCTCCTATTCTCGTCTATACACCAAGTCACTTGGCTCTGTCATAACCTCACATGGTCTCTCCTATCATTGCTATGCAGACGACACACAATTAATCTTCTCCTTTCCCCTTCTGACCAGGTGGCGAATCGCATCTCTGCATGTCTGGCAGACATATCCGTGGGGATGACGGATCACCACCTCAAGCTGAACCTCGGCAAGACGGAGCTGCTCTTCCTCCCGGAAGGACTGCTGTTCCATGATCTCGCCATCACGGTTGACAACTCCATGTGTCCTCCTCCCAGAGCGCTAAGAACCTTGGCGGATCCTGGACAACACCCTGTCGTTCTCAACTAACATCAAGGCGGTGGCCCGTTCCTGTAGGTTCATGCTCTACAACATCCGCAGAGTACGACCCTGCCTCACACAGGAAGCGGCGCAGGTCCTAATCCAGGCACTTGTCATCTCCCGTCTGGATTACTGCAACTCGCTGTTGGCTGGGCTCCCCTGCCTGTGCCATTAAACCCCTACAACTCATCCAGAACGCCGCAGCCCGTCTGGTGTTCAACCTTCCAAAGTTCTCTCACGTCACCCGCTCCTCCCAGCTCCCTCCACTGGCTTCCAGTTGAAGCTCGCATCCCATTACAAGACCATGGTGCTTGCCCACGGAGCTGTGAGGGGAACGGCACCTCAGTACCTCCAGGCTCTGATCAGGCCCTACACCCAAACAAGGGCACTGCGTTCATCCACCTCTGGCCTGCTCGCCTCCCTACCACTGGGAGGAATACAGTTCCCGCTCAGCCCAGTCAAAACTGTTCGCTGCTCTGGCCCCCCAATGGTGGAACAAACTCTCACGACGCCAGGACAGCGGAGTCAATCACCACCTCCGGAGACACCTGAAACCCCACCTCTTTAAGGAATACCTAGGATAGGATAAAGTAATCCTCTCACCCCCTCCCTGAAAAGATTTAGATGCACTACTGTTCCACTGGAGGTCATAAGGTGAATGCACCAATTTGTAAGTCGCTCTGGATAAGAGCGTCTGCTAAATGACTTAAATGTAAATGTACCAGTATAATGTAGTGTAATGTAGTATACTGTACCAGTATAATGTAGTGTAATGTAGTACACTGTACCAGTATAATGTAGTGTACTGTACCAGTATAATGTAGTGTAATGTAGTATAATGTACCAGTATAATGTAGTGTAATGTAGTATACTGTACCAGTATAATGTAGTATACTGTACCAGTATGATGTAGTGTAATGTAGTATACTGTACCAGTATAATGTAGTATACTGTACCAGTATGATGTAGTGTAATGTAGTATACTGTACCAGTATAATGTAGTGTAATGTAGTATACTGTACCAGTATAATGTAGTATACTGTACCAGTATAATGTAGTGTAATGTAGTATACTGTACCAGTATAATGTAGTATACTGTACCAGTATGATGTAGTGTAATGTAGTATACTGTACCAGTATAATGTAGTATACTGTACCAGTATGATGTAGTGTAATGTAGTATACTGTACCAGTATAATGTAGTATACTGTACCAGTATGATGTAGTATACTATACCAGTATGATGTAGTGTAATGTAGTATACTGTACCAGTATAATGTAGTGTAATGTAGTATACTGTACCAGTATAATGTAGTATACTGTACCAGTATAATGTAGTATACTGTACCAGTATGATGTAGTGTAATGTAGTATACTGTACCAGTATGATGTAGTGTAATGTAGTATACTGTACCAGTATAATGTAGTATACTGTACCAGTATAATGTAGTGTACTGTACCAGTATAATGTAGTATACTGTACCAGTATAATGTAGTGTAATGTAGTATACTGTACCAGTATAATGTAGTGTAATGTAGTATACTGTACCAGTATGATGTAGTGTAATGTAGTATACTGTACCAGTATAATGTAGTATACTGTACCAGTATAATGTAGTGTACTGTACCAGTATAATGTAGTATACTGTACCAGTATAATGTAGTGTAATGTAGTATACTGTACCAGTATAATGTAGTGTAATGTAGTATACTGTACCAGTATAATGTAGTGTAATGTAGTATACTGTACCAGTATAATGTAGTATACTGTACCAGTATAATGTAGTATACTGTACCAGTATGATGTAGTATACTGTACCAGTATAATGTAGTGTAATGTAGTATACTGTACCAGTATGATGTAGTATACTGTACCAGTATAATGTAGTGTAATGTAGTATACTGTACCAGTATGATGTAGTATACTGTACCAGTATAATGTAGTGTAATGTAGTATACTGTACCAGTATAATGTAGTATACTGTACCAGTATGATGTAGTGTAATGTAGTATACTGTACCAGTATAATGTAGTGTAATGTAGTATACTGTACCAGTATGATGTAGTATACTGTACCAGTATAATGTAGTGTAATGTAGTATACTGTACCAGTATAATGTAGTGTAATGTAGTATACTGTACCAGTATGATGTAGTATAATGTAGTATACTGTACCAGTATGATGTAGTGTAATGTAGTATACTGTACCAGTATGATGTAGTATAATGTAGTATACTGTACCAGTATGATGTAGTGTAATGTAGTATACTGTACCAGTATGATGTAGTATAATGTAGTATTCTGTACCAGTATGATGTAGTGTAATGTAGTATACTGTACCAGTATGATGTAGTATAATGTAGTATACTGTACCAGTATGATGTAGTGTAATGTAGTATACTGTACCAGTATAATGTAGTATAATGTAGTATACTGTACCAGTATGATGTAGTGTAATGTAGTATACTGTACCAGTATGATGTAGTGTAATGTAGTATACTGTACCAGTATGATGTAGTATACTGTACCAGTATAATGTAGTGTAATGTAGTATACTGTACCAGTATGATGTAGTGTAATGTAGTATACTGTACCAGTATAATGTAGTATAATGTAGTATACTGTACCAGTATAATGTAGTGTAATGTAGTATACTGTACCAGTATGATGTAGTATAATGTAGTATACTGTACCAGTATGATGTAGTGTAATGTAGTATACTGTACCAGTATAATGTAGTATACTGTACCAGTATAATGTAGTGTAATGTAGTATACTGTACCAGTATAATGTAGTGTAATGTAGTATACTGTACCAGTATGATGTAGTATAATGTAGTATACTGTACCAGTATGATGTAGTGTAATGTAGTATACTGTACCAGTATGATGTAATATACTGTACCAGTATAATGTAGTGTAATGTAGTATACTGTACCAGTATGATGTAGTATACTGTACCAGTATAATGTAGTGTAATGTAGTATACTGTACCAGTATAATGTAGTATACTGTACCAGTATGATGTAGTGTAATGTAGTATACTGTACCAGTATAATGTAGTAATGTAGCTACTGTACCAGTATGATGTAGTAATGTAGTATACTGTACCAGTATGATGTAGTGTAATGTAGCATACTGTACCAGTATAATGTAGTATACTGTACCAGTATAATGTAGTGTAATGTAGTATACTGTACCAGTATAATGTAGAATGTAGTATACTGACCAGTATAATGTAGTGTAATGTAGTATACTGTACCAGTATAATGTAGTGTAAATGTAGTATACTGTACCAGTACCGCACCAGATAACGTAGTGTAATGTAGTATACTGTACCAGTATGATGTAGTGTAATGTAGTATACTGTACCAGTATGATGTAGTATACTGTACCAGTATAATGTAATGTAGTATACTGTACCAGTATGATGTAGTATACTGTACCAGTATAATAGTTATGTAATATACTGTACTCAGTATGATGTAGTATACTGTACCAGTATAATGTAGTGTAATGTAGTATACTGTACCAGTATAATGTAGTATACTCGTACCAGTATGATGTAGTGTAATGTAGTATACTGTACCAGTATAATGTAGTAATGTAGTATACTGTACCAGTATAGATGTAGTATACTGTACCAGTATAATGTAGTAATGTAGTATACTGTACCAGTATAATGTAGTGTAATGCAGTATACTGTACCAAAGCGATGTAGTATAATGTAGTATACCGTACCAGTATGATGTAATGTAGTATACTGTACCAGTGATGTAGTATAATGTAGTATACTGTACCAGCATGATGGTAATGTAGTATACTGTACCAGTATGATGTAGTATAATGTAGTATTCTGTACCAGTATGATGTAGTGTAATGTAGTATACTGTACCAGTATGATGTAGTATAATGTAGCATACTGTACCAGTATGGATGTAGTGTAAATGTATACTGTACCAGTATAATGTAGTATAATGTAGTATACTGTACCAGTATGATGTAGTGTAAATGTAGTATACTGTACCAGTATAATGTAGTATACTGTACCAGTATGATGCAGTATACTGTACCAGTATAATGTAGTGTAAATGGTATACTGTACCAGTAATGTAGTGTAATGTAGTATACTGTACCAGTATAATGTAGTGTAATGTAGTATACTGTACCAGTATAATGTAGTGTAATGTAGTATACTGTACCAGTATGATGTATAATGTAGTATACTGTACCAGTATAATGTAGTATACTGTACCAGTATAATGATGTAGTATACTGTACCAGTATAATGTAGTGTAATGTAGTATACTGTACCAGTATGATGTATAGCATACTGTACCAGTATGATGTAGTGTAATGTAGTATACTGTACCAGTATGATGTAGTATACTGTACCAGTATAATGTAGTGTAGTGTAATGTAGTATACTGTACCAGTATAATGTAGTATACTGTACCAGTATGATGTAGTGTAATGTAGTATACTGTACCAGTATAATGTAGTAATGTAGTATACCGTACCAGTATGATGTAGTATACTGTACCAGTATAATGTAGTGTATGTAGTATACTGTACCAGTACTGTACCAGTAATGTAGTGTAATGTATAATGTAGTGTAATGTAGTATACTGTACCAGTATGATGTAGTATAATGTAGTATACTGTACCAGTATGATGTAGTGTAATGTAGTATACTGTACCAGTATGATGTAGTATAATGTAGTATACTGTACCAGTATGATGTAGTGTAATGTAGTATACTGTACCAGTATGATGTAGTATAATGTAGTATACTGTACCAGTATGATGTAGTGTAATGTAGTATACTGTACCAGTATGATGTAGTATAATGTAGTATACTGTACCAGTATGATGTAGTGTAATGTAGTATACTGTACCAGTATATGTAGTGTAATGTAGTATACTGTACCAGTGCTGTAGTATACTGTACCAGTATAATGTAGTGTAATGTAGTATACTGTACCAGTATAATGTAGTATACTGTACCAGTATGATGTAGTGTAATGTAGTATACTGTACCAGTGTAATGTAGTATACTGTACCAGTATAATGTAGTGTAATGTAGTATACTGTACCAGTATAATGTAGTATACTGTACCAGTATAATGTAAGTGTAATGTATATATGTACCAGCATAATGTATATCATACTGTACCAGTATAATGTAGTGTAATGCAGTATACTGTACCAGTATAATTATACTGTACCAGTATAGTGTAATGTAGTATACTGTACCAGTATAATGTAGTGTAATGTAGTATACTGTACCAGTATGTAATGTAAATTATACTGTACCAGTACTGTTGTAATGTAGTGTAATGTAGTATACTGTACCAGTATAATGTAGTGTAATGTAGTATACTGTACCAGTATAATGTAGTGTAATGTAGTATACTGTACCAGTATAATGTAGTGTAATGTAGTATACTGTTCCAGTATAATGTAGTGTAATGTAGTATACTGTACCAGTATAATGTAGTGTAATGTAGTATACTGTACCAGTATAATGTAGTATACTGTACCAGTGTAATGTAGTATACTGTACCAGTATAATGTAGTATACTGTACCAGTGTAATGTAGTATACTGTACCAGTATAATGTAGTATACTGTTCCAGTATAATGTAGTGTAATGTAGTATACTGTACCAGTATAATGTAGTGTAATGTAGTATACTGTACCAGTATAATGTAGTATACTGTACCAGTATGATGTAGTGTAATGTAGTATACTGTACCAGTATAATGTAGTATACTGTACCAGTGTAATGTAGTATACTGTACCAGTATAATGTAGTGTAATGTAGTATACTGTACCAGTATGATGTAGTATACTGTACCAGTATGATGTAGTATACTGTACCACAAAATAAATCTTCTAAATGTTTGTACGCTAAAGCCCACGCTAAAAACTGATCTCTAGCTTAAATTGACAGATTTTGATGAGGATTATTTTCTTATGTTACTTACAGTGCCTTCGGAAAGTATTCAGACCCCTTGACTTTTTCCACATCTTGTTACGTTACGTAAATGTTAAAAAGAAATCCACAATACCCCATAATGACATCACAATACCCCATAATGACATCACAATACCCCATAATGACATCACAATACCCCATAATGAAAGGGTGTAAACAGGTGTTTACTATGAGACTAGAAACTGACCTCAAGTGCATCCTGTTCTATTGATCACCTTGAGATGTTTCTACAACTTGATTGGAGTCCACCTGTGGTAATGTCCATTGTTTGGACATGATTTGGAAAGGAACACACATGTCTATATAAGGTCCCACAGTTGACCGTGCATGTCAGAGCAAAAACCAAGCCATGAGGTTAAAGGAATTGTCCGTAGAGCTCCGAGACAGGATTGTGTCAAGGCACAGATCTGGGGAAAGGTACCAAAAAAAAAAATGTCTGCTGCACAGATTCCATTTGAAGGTCCCAAGAACATTGTTCCATTCCCCATCACAGGATTCCATTCCCCATCACAGGATTCCATTCCCCATCACAGGATTCCATTCCCCATCACAGGATTCCAATTCCCCATCACATTGTTCCATTCCCCATCACAGGATTCCATTCCCCATCACAGGATTCCATTGCCCATCACATTGTTCCATTCCCTATCGTGGGATTCCATTGCCCATCGAAGAGTTCTATTCCTCATCGCAGGGTTCTATTCCTCATCACAGGATTCCATTCCTCATCTCAGGCTTCCATTCCCCATCGCAGGATTCCATTCCCCATCACAGGATTCCATTCCCCATCGCAGGATTCCATTCCCCATCACAGGATTCCATTCCCCATCACAGGATTCCATTTCCCATCACAGGATTCCATTCCCCATCACAGGATTCCATTCCCCATCACATGATTCCATTCCCCATCACAGGATTCCATTCCCCATCACAGGATTCCATTGCCCATCACAGGATTCCATTGCCCATCACAGGATTCCATTTCCCATCACAGGATTCCATTCCCCATCACAGGATTCCATTCCCCATCACAAGATTCCATTGCCCATCACATTGTTCCATTCCCCATCGCAGGATTCCATTGCCCATCACATTGTTCCATTCCCCATCGCAGGATTCCATTGCCCATCACATTGTTCCATTCCCCATCGCAGGATTCCATTGCCCATCACATTGTTCCATTCTCCATCGCAGAATTCCATTCCCCATCGCAGGATTCCATTCCCCATCGCAGGATTCCATTCTCCATCGCAGAATTCCATTCTCCATCGCAGGATTCCATTCTCCATCGCAGGATTCCATTCTCCATCGCAGGATTCCATTCCGCATCGCAGGATTCCATTCCCCATCACAGGATTCCAATTCCCCATCACATTGTTCCATTCCCCATCACAGGATTCCATTCCCCATCACATTGTTCCATTCCCTATCGTAGGATTCCATTGCCCATCACATTGTTCCATTCCCTATCGTAGGATTCCATTCCCCATCACATTGTTCCATTCCCTATCGTAGGATTCCATTGCCCATCCGCTGTTAATTCCCTATCGTAGGATTCCATTCCCATCCGTTGTTCCATTCCTATCGAGGTTCCATTGCCCATCACAGGGTTTCATTCCCCATCACAGGGTTTCATTCCCCATCACAGGGTTCCATTGCCCCATCACAGGGTTTCATTCCCCATCACAGGGTTCCATTCCCCATCACAGGGTTCCATTCCCCATCACAGGGTTCCATTCCC
>NC_088409.1:1151288-1258145 GCF_034236695.1 Oncorhynchus nerka | reverse complement strand
GGTGATAATATGGTATGGTGGGGTCTCTAGTATGGTGATAATATGGTATGGTGATAATATGGTATGGTGAGGTCTCTCAGTATGGTGATAATATGGTATGGTGATAATATGGTATGGTGATAATATGGTATGGTGATAATATGGTATTATGGTATGGTGATAATATGGTATGGTGATAATATGGTATGGTGATAATATGGTATGGTGAGGTCTCTCAGTATGGTGATAATATGGTATGGTGAGGTCCCTCAGTATGGTGATAATATGGTATGGTGATGTCTCTCAGTATGGTGATAATATGGTATGGTGATGTCTCTCAGTATGGTGATAATATGGTATGGTGAGGTCTCTCAGTATGGTGATAATATGGTATGGTGATAATATGGTATGGTGAGGTCTCTCAGTATGGTGATAATATGGTATGGTGATAATATGGTATGGTGATAATATGGTATGGTGAGGTCTCTCAGTATGGTGATAATATGGTATGGTGATAATATGGTATGGTGATAATATGGTATGGTGAGGTCCCTCAGTATGGTGATAATATGGTATGGTGATAATATGGTATGGTGAGGTCTCTCAGTATGGTGATAATATGGTATGGTGAGGTCCCTCAGTATGGTGATAATATGGTATGGTGATTAATATGGTATGGTGAGGTCTCTCAGTATGGTGATAATATGGTATGGTGAGGTCCCTCAGTATGGTGATAATATGGTATGGTGAGGTCCCTCAGTATGGTGATAATATGGTATGGTGATAATATGGTATGGTGAGGTCCCTCAGTATGGTGATAATATGGTATGGTGATAATATGGTATGGTGAGGTCCCTCAGTATGGTGATAATATGGTATGGTGATAATATGGTATGGTGATAATATGGTATGGTGAGGTCCCTCAGTATGGTGATAATATGGTATGGTGATAATATGGTATGGTGATAATATGGTATGGTGAGGTCCCTCAGTATGGTGATAATATGGTATGGTGATAATATGGTATGGTGAGGTCCCTCAGTATGGTGATAATATGGTATGGTGATAATATGGTATGGTGAGGTCTCTCAGTATGGTGATTATATGGTATGGTGATAATATGGTATGGTGAGGTCTCTCAGTATGGTGATAATATGGTATGGTGATAATATGGTATGGTGAGGTCTCTCAGTATGGTGATAATAAGGTATGGTGAGGTCTCTCAGTATGGTGATAATATGGTATGGGGATAATATGGTATGGTGATAATATGGTATGGTGAGGTCTCTCAGTATGGTGATAATATGGTATGGTGATAATATGGTATGGTGATAATATGGTATGGTGAGGTCCCTCAATATGGTGATAATATGGTATGGTGATAATATGGTATGGTGATAATGGTATGATGATAATATGGTATGGTGATAATATGGTATGGTGAGGTCCCTCAGTATAGTGATAATATGGTATGGTGATAATATGGTATGGTGATAATGATATGATGATAATATGGTATGGTGAGGTCCCTCAGTATGGTGATAATTCGGTATGGTGATAATATGGTATGGTGATAATATGGTATGGTGATAATATGGTATGGTGAGGTCCCTCAGTATGGTGATAATATGGTATGGTGATAATATGGTATGGTGATAATGGTATGATGATAATATGGTATGGTGATAATATGGTATGGTGAGGTCCCTCAGTATAGTGATAATATGGTATGGTGATAATATGGTATGGTGATAATGGTATGATGATAATATGGTATGGTGAGGTCCCTCAGTATGGTGATAATTCGGTATGGTGATAATGGTATGGTGATAATATGGTATGGTGAGGTCCCTCAGTATGGTGATAATATGGTATGGTGATAATATGGTATGGTGAGGTCTCTCAGTATGGTGATTATATGGTATGGTGATAATATGGTATGGTGAGGTCTCTCAGTATGGTGATAATATGGTATGGTGATAATATGGTATGGTGAGGTCTCTCAGTATGGTGATAATAAGGTATGGTGAGGTCTCTCAGTATGGTGATAATATGGTATGGGGATAATATGGTATGGTGATAATATGGTATGGTGAGGTCTCTCAGTATGGTGATAATATGGTATGGTGATAATATGGTATGGTGATAATATGGTATGGTGAGGTCCCTCAATATGGTGATAATATGGTATGGTGATAATATGGTATGGTGATAATGGTATGATGATAATATGGTATGGTGATAATATGGTATGGTGAGGTCCCTCAGTATAGTGATAATATGGTATGGTGATAATATGGTATGGTGATAATGATATGATGATAATATGGTATGGTGAGGTCCCTCAGTATGGTGATAATTCGGTATGGTGATAATATGGTATGGTGATAATATGGTATGGTGATAATATGGTATGGTGAGGTCCCTCAGTATGGTGATAATATGGTATGGTGATAATATGGTATGGTGATAATGGTATGATGATAATATGGTATGGTGATAATATGGTATGGTGAGGTCCCTCAGTATAGTGATAATATGGTATGGTGATAATATGGTATGGTGATAATGGTATGATGATAATATGGTATGGTGAGGTCCCTCAGTATGGTGATAATTCGGTATGGTGATAATGGTATGGTGATAATATGGTATGGTGAGGTCCCTCAGTATGGTGATAATATGGTATGGTGATAATATGGTATGGTGATAATATGGTATGGTGAAGTCTCTCAGTATGGTGATAATATGGTATGGTGATAATATGGTATGGTGAGGTCTCTCAGTATGGTGATAATATGGTATGGTGATAATATGGTATGGTGATAATATGGTATGGTGATAATATGGTATGGTGATAATATGGTATGGTGAGGTCCCTCAGTATGGTGATTATATGGTATGGTGATAATATGGTATGGTGATAATATGGTATGGTGATAATATGGTATGGTGAGGTCTCTCAGTATGGTGATATGGTGATAATATGGTATGGTGATAATATGGTATGGTGATAATATGGTATGGTGAGGTCCCTCAGTATGGTGATTATATGGTATGGTGATAATATGGTATGGTGATAATATGGTATGGTGAGGTCTCTCAGTATGGTGATAATATGGTATGGTGATAATATGGTATGGTGGGGTCTCTCAGTATGGTGATAATATGGTATGGTGATAATATGGTATGGTGAGGTCTCTCAGTATGGTGATAATATGGTATGGTGATAATATGGTATGGTGATAATATGGTATGGTGATAATATGGTATTATGGTATGGTGATAATATGGTATGGTGATAATATGGTATGGTGAGGTCTCTCAGTATGGTGATAATATGGTATGGTGAGGTCCCTCAGTATGGTGATAATATGGTATGGTGATGTCTCTCAGTATGGTGATAATATGGTATGGTGATGTCTCTCAGTATGGTGATAATATGGTATGGTGAGGTCTCTCAGTATGGTGATAATATGGTATGGTGATAATATGGTATGGTGAGGTCCCTCAGTATGGTGATAATATGGTATGGTGATAATATGGTATGGTGAGGTCTCTCAGTATGGTGATAATATGGTATGGTGAGTTCCCTCAGTATGGTGATAATATGGTATGATGATAATATGGTATGGTGATAATATGGTATGGTGATAATATGATGAGGTTAGGTCCCTGGTAATTCCCAGCTGTAACTAATAAGATAACTCTATATGTCTGCTAGTTATTTATTCATCAAATAAGTTAAACTCCTCATGTATTAATGCCTGCCTGCTGTCTCACCAGGCACAGGCCAGAACAGGAGGCTACCTGGGGGTCACTGCCTGCTGTCTCACCAGGCACAGGCCAGAACAGGAGGCTGTCTGGGGGTCACTGCCTGCTGTCTCACCAGGCACAGGCCAGAACAGGAGGCTGTCTGGGGGTCACTGCCTGCTGTCTCACCAGGCACAGGCCAGAACAGGAGGCTACCTGGGGGTCACTGCCTGCTGTCTCACCAGGCACAGGCCAGAACAGGAGGCTGTCTGGGGGTCACTGCCTGCTGTCTCACCAGGCGCAGGCCAGAACAGGAGGCTACCTGGGGGTCACTGCCTGCTGTCTAACTGGGCGCAGGCCAGAACAGGAGGCTACCTGGGGATCACTGCCTGCTGTCTAACTGGGCGCAGGCCAGAACAGGAGGCTACCTGGGGGTCACTGCCTGCTGTCTAACTGGGCGCAGGCCAGAACAGGAGGCTACCTGGGGGTCACTGCCTGCTGCCTGGGGGTCACTGCCTGCTACCTGGGGGTCACTGCCTGCTGTCTGGGGGTCACTGCCTGCTGTCTAACTGGGCGCAGGCCAGAACAGGAGGCTACCTGGGGGTCACTGCCTGCTGTCTCACTGGGCGCAGGACAGAACAGGAGGCTACCTGGGGGTCACTGCCTGCTGTCTCACTGGGCGCAGGACAGAACAGGAGGCTACCTGGGGGTCACTGCCTGCTGTCTAACTGGGCGCAGGCCAGAACAGGAGGCTACCTGGGGGTCACTGCCTGCTACCTTGGGGTCACTGCCTGCTGTCTAACTGGGCGCAGGCCAGAACAGGAGGCTACCTGGAGGTCACTGCCTGCTGTCTAACTGGGCGCAGGCCAGAACAGGAGGCTACCTGGGGGTCACTGCCTGCTGTCTAACTGGGCGCAGAGCAGAACAGGAGGCTACCTGGGGGTCACTGCCTGCTGTCTAACTGGGAGCAGGCCAGAACAGGAGGCTACCTGGGGGTCACTGCCTGCTACCTGGGGGTCACTGCCTGCTGTCTGGGGGTCACTGCCTGCTGTCTCACCGGGCACAGGCCAGAACAGGAGGCTGTCTGGGGGTCACTGCCTGCTTTCTCACCAGGCGCAGGCCAGAACAGGAGGCTACCTGGGGGTCACTGCCTGCTGTCTAACTGGGCGCAGGCCAGAACAGGAGGCTACCTGGGGGTCACTGCCTGCTGTCTAACTGGGCGCAGGCCAGAACAGGAGGCTACCTGGGGGTCACTGCCTGCTGTCTAACTGGGCGCAGGCCAGAACAGGAGGCTACCTGGGGGTCACTGCCTGCTGTCTAACTGGGCGCAGGCCAGAACAGGAGGCTACCTGGGGGTCACTGCCTGCTGCCTGGGGGTCACTGCCTGCTACCTGGGGGTCACTGCCTGCTGTCTGGGGGTCACTGCCTGCTGTCTAACTGGGCGCAGGCCAGAACAGGAGGCTACCTGGGGGTCACTGCCTGCTGTCTCACTGGGCGCAGGACAGAACAGGAGGCTACCTGGGGGTCACTGCCTGCTGCCTGGGGGTCACTGCCTGCTACCTGGGGGTCACTGCCTGCTGTCTGGGGGTCACTGCCTGCTGTCTAACTGGGCGCAGGCCAGAACAGGAGGCTACCTGGGGGTCACTGCCTGCTGTCTCACTGGGCGCAGGACAGAACAGGAGGCTACCTGGGGGTCACTGCCTGCTGTCTCACTGGGCGCAGGACAGAACAGGAGGCTACCTGGGGGTCACTGCCTGCTGTCTAACTGGGCGCAGGCCAGAACAGGAGGCTACCTGGGGGTCACTGCTTGCTACCTTGGGGTCACTGCCTGCTGTCTAACTGGGCGCAGGCCAGAACAGGAGGCTACCTGGAGGTCACTGCCTGCTGTCTAACTGGGCGCAGGCCAGAACAGGAGGCTACCTGGGGGTCACTGCCTGCTGTCTAACTGGGCGCAGGCCAGAACAGGAGGCTACCTGGGGGTCACTGCCTGCTGTCTAACTGGGCGCAGGCCAGAACAGGAGGCTACCTGGGGGTCACTGCCTGCTGTCTAACTGGGCGCAGGCCAGAACAGGAGGCTACCTGGGGGTCACTGCCTGCTGTCTCACTGGGCGCAGGCCAGAACAGGAGGCTACCTGGGGGTCACTGCCTGCTGTCTCACTGGGCGCAGGCCAGAACATGAGGCTGTCTGGGGGTCACTGCCTGCTGTCTAACTGGGCGCAGAGCAGAACAGGAGGCTACCTGGGGGTCACTGCCTGCTGTCTAACTGGGCGCAGGCCAGAACAGGAGGCTACCTGGGGGTCACTGCCTGCTGTCTCACTGGGCGCAGGCCAGAACAGGAGGCTGTCTGGGGGTCACTGCCTGCTGTCTAACTGGGCGCAGGCCAGAACGGGAGGCTACCTGAGGGTCACTGCCTGCTGTCTAACTGGGCGCAGGCCAGAACAGGAGGCTACCTGGGGGTCACTGCCTGCTGTCTAACTGGGTACTAATTGATGGTGACTGTCTCAAGGTGAGACTCATCTTGTCTACTAATTGATGGTGACTGTCTCAAGGTGAGGCTCATCTTGTCTACTAATTGATGGTGACTGTCACACGGTGAGGCTCATCTTGTCTACTAATTGATGGTGACTGTCACACGGTGAGACTCATCTTGTCTAATAATTGATGGTGACTGTCTCATGGTGAGGCTCATCTTGTCTACTAATTGATGGTGACTGTCACACGGTGAGACTCATCTTGTCTACTAATTGATGGTGACTGTCACACGGTGAGACTCATCTTGTCTACTAATTGATGGTGACTGTCACACGGTGAGACTCATCTTGTCTACTAATTGATGGTGACTGTCACACGGTGAGACTCATCTTGTCTAATAATTGATGGTGACTGTCTCATGGTGAGGCTCATCTTGTCTACTAATTGATGGTGACTGTCACACGGTGAGACTCATCTTGTCTACTAATTGATGGTGACTGTCACACGGTGAGACTCATCTTGTCTACTAATTGATGGTGACTGTCACACGGTGAGACTCATCTTGTCTACTAATTGATGGTGACTGTCTCATGGTGAGACTCATCTTGTCTACTAATTGATGGTGACTGTCACACGGTGAGACTCATCTTGTCTACTAATTGATGGTGACTGTCTCAAGGTGAGACTCATCTTGTCTACTAATTGATGGTGACTGTCTCAAGGTGAGACTCATCCTACCGTAACTCTGTCCTGAGGAGGTGTCCCTGTCATACTGGTTGGTCTGTCCTTGTCTACTAATTGATGGTGACTGTCTCAAGGTGAGACTCATCTTGTCTACTAATTGATGGTGACTGTCTCATGGTGAGCAGGGGTATACAGAAGAACCCTTATCTTGACTATTGACGTGTCTGTCAGTCTAACACGGTACCTAGGTTAGAGATGGCAGAGAAGCAGTAGAGCTGGAATCAAGACGTGCTCATTGAGATGCATGTTTAAAGGGACCTGGACCGTCACACAAATGGACTTTAAATGATCTGGACAGGACACATGTCAACCGTGTCTCACTAAGATTGTAAAACATTTATGCTGTATCCATCAATGTAGGATTGAGGTTTTATTTTAAAAGTTATTCAATTATTCATATACATAAATAAATGTTACCTAGAATTAGGCTGAAATCACTCTGACGCGTTATGGAGATGGGGGATAATGTACTGTGTGTACGGAGGAGAATGGTAATGTATGTAGGGTAATGCTTTGGTTCAGCTGCACCTGGAGATAATGTTCACAAGCCCTCTCAACATCAATAAACAGCCTTAACTATGTCCTGAGGGAGACTAGTGTCCCTGTCATACTGGTTCATGTCCTACCTTAACTCTGTCCTGAGGGAGACTAGTGTCCCTGTCATACTGGTTCATGTCCTACCGTAACTCTGTCCTGAGGGAGACTAGTGTCCCTGTCATACTGGTTCATGTCCTACCTTAACTCTGTCCTGAGGGAGACTAGTGTCCCTGTCATACTGGTTCATGACCTACCGTAACTCTGTCCTGAGGGAGACTAGTGTCCCTGTCATACTGGTTCATGTCCTACCTTAACTCTGTCCTGAGGGAGACTAGTGTCCCTGTCATACTGGTCCATGTCCTACCTTAACTCTGTCCTGAGGGAGACTAGTGTCCCTGTCATACTGGTTCATGTCCTACCGTAACTCTGTCCTGAGGGAGACTAGTGTCCCTGTCATACTGGTTCATGTCCTACCGTAACTCTGTCCTGAGGGAGACTAGTGTCCCTGTCATACTGGTTCATGTCCTACCGTAACTCTGTCCTGAGGGAGACTAGTGTCCCTGTCATACTGGTTCATGTCCTACCGTAACTCTGTCCTGAGGGAGACTAGTGTCCCTGTCATACTGGTTCATGTCCTACCTTAACTCTGTCCTGAGGGAGACTAGTGTCCCTGTCATACTGGTTCATGTCCTACCGTAACTCTGTCCTGAGGGAGACTAGTGTCCCTGTCATACTGGTTCATGTCCTACCGTAACTCTGTCCTGAGGGAGACTAGTGTCCCTGTCATACTGGTTCATGTCCTACCGTAACTCTGTCCTGAGGGAGACTAGTGTCCCTGTCATACTGGTTCATGTCCTACCTTAACTCTGTCCTGAGGGAGACTAGTGTCCCTGTCATACTGGTTCATGTCCTACCTTAACTCTGTCCTGAGGGAGACTAGTGTCCCTGTCATACTGGTTCATGTCCTACCTTAACTCTGTCCTGTCCTGAGGGAGACTAGTGTCCATGTCATACTGGTTCATGTCCTACCTTAACTCTGTCCTGTCCTGAGGGAGACTAGTGTCCCTGTCATACTGGTTCATGTCCTACCTTAACTCTGTCCTGAGGGAGACTAGTGTCCATACTGGTTCATGTCCTACCTTAACTCTGTCCTGTCCTGAGGGAGACTAGTGTCCATACTGGTTCATGTCCTACCTTAACTCTGTCCTGTCCTGAGGGAGACTAGTGTCCATGCTGGTTCATGTCCTACCTTAACTCTGTCCTGTCCTGAGGGAGACTAGTGTCCATGTCATACTGGTTCATGTCCTACCTTAACTATGTCCTGAGGGAGACTAGTGTCCCTGTCATACTGGTTCATGTCCTACCCTATGTCCTGTCCTGAGGGAGACTAGTGTCCATACTCCAGTCATTATCAGGTCTAGTTGATCCAGTCATTATCAGGTCTAGTTGCTCCAGTCATTATCACTTCTAGTTGCTCCAGTCATTATCAGGTCTAGTTGCTCCAGTCATTATCAGGTCTAGTTGCTCCAGTCAGTATCAGGTCTAGTTGCTCCAGTCATTATCAGGTCTAGTTGCTCCAGTCATTATCAGGTCTAGTTGCTCCAGTCATTATCAGGTCTAGTTGCTCCAGTCATTATCAGGTCTAGTTGCTCCAGTCATTATCAGGTCTAGTTGCTCCAGTCATTATCAGGTCTAGTTGATCCAGTCATTATCAGGTCTATTTGCTCCAGTCATTATCAGTTCTAGTTGCTCCAGTCATTATCAGGTCTAGTTGCTCCAGTCATTATCACTTCTAGTTGCTCCAGTCATTATCAGGTCTAGTTGCTCCAGTCATTATCAGGTCTAGTTGCTCCAGTCAGTATCAGGTCTAGTTGCTCCAGTCATTATCAGGTCTAGTTGCTCCAGTCATTATCAGGTCTAGTTGCTCCAGTCATTATCAGGTCTAGTTGCTCCAGTCATTATCAGGTCTAGTTGCTCCAGTCATTATCAGGTCTAGTTGCTCCAGTCATTATCAGGTCTAGTTGCTCCAGTCATTATCAGGTCTAGTTGCTCCAGTCATTATCAGGTCTAGTTGCTCCAGTCATTATCAGGTCTAGTTGCTCCAGTCATTATCAGGTCTAGTTGCTCCAGTCATTATCAGGTCTAGTTGCTCCAGTCATTATCAGATTGGAATGTTATTATGGTAATTAAATGTGTTTCTAGGGAGTTTTTCCTAGCCACCGTGCTTCTACACCTGCATTGCTTGCTGTTTGGGGTTTTAGGCTGGGTTTCCGTACAGCACTTTGAGATATCAGCTGATGTACGAAGGGCTATATAAATAAATTTGATTTGATTTGATTTGAATATTATGAATCTGACCGTACTTAAAATTCTTTCATGAAAAAAATGTAATTATGTAATTAAATGTAATTATGTTTATTATGAAAAATTGTAATTATGTTTATTATGACAAAATAAATCATAAGGAAGTTGCAGATAAACTAGTGATTTAAACAGCAAACATTATCAATGAGGAGTAGTGATACTAGACATTATCAATGAGGAGTAGTGATGCTAGACATTATCAATGAGGAGTAGTGATGCTAGACATTATCAATGAGGAGTAGTGATGCTAGACATTATCAATGAGGAGTAGTGATACTAGACATTATCAATGAGGAGTAGTGATACTAGACATTATCAATGAGGAGTAGTGATGCTAGACATTATCAATGAGGAGTAGTGATGCTAGACATTATCAATGAGGAGTAGTGATGCTAGACATTATCAATGAGGAGTAGTGATACTAGACATGATCAATGAGGAGTAGTGATGCTAGACATTATCAATGAGGAGTAGTGATACTAGACATTATCAATGAGGAGTAGTGATACTATACATTATCAATGAGGAGTAGTGATGCTAGACATTATCAATGAGGAGTAGTGATACTAGACATTATCAATGAGGAGTAGTGATGCTACACATTATCAATGAGGAGTAGTGATGCTAGACATTATCAATGAGGAGTAGTGATACTAGACATTATCAATGAGGAGTAGTGATGCTAGACATTATCAATGAGGAGTAGTGATACTAGACATTATCAATGAGGAGTAGTGATGCTAGACATTATCAATGAGGAGTAGTGATGCTAGACATTATCAATGAGGAGTAGTGATGCTAGACATTATCAATGAGGAGTAGTGATGCTAGACATGATCAATGAGGAGTAGTGATACTAGACATTATCAATGAGGAGTAGTGATACTAGACATTATCAATGAGGAGTAGTGATGCTAGACATTATCAATGAGGAGTAGTGATGCTAGACATTATCAATGAGGAGTAGTGATACTAGACATTATCAATGAGGAGTAGTGATGCTAGACATTATCAATGAGGAGTAGTGATGCAAGACATTATCAATGAGGAGTAGTGATGCTAGACATTATCAATGAGGAGTAGTGATACTAGACATTATCAATGAGGAGTAGTGATGCTAGACAGTAGTTTATATGAGGAGTAGTGATGCTAGACAGTAGTTTATTACATTTACATTTAAGTCATTTAGCAGACGCTCTTATCCAGAGCGACTTACAAATTGGTGCATTCACCTTATGACCTCCAGTGGAACAGTAGTGCATCTAAATCTTTTCAGGGGGAGGGGGGGTGAGAGGGATTACTTTATCCTATCCTAGGTATTCCTTAAAGAGGTGGGGTTTCAGGTGTCTCCGGAAGGTGGTGATTGACTCCGCTGTCCTGGCGTCGTGAGGGAGTTTGTTCCACCATTGGGGGGCCAGAGCAGCGAACAGTTTTGACTGGGCTGAGCGGGAACTGTACTTCCTCAGTGGTAGGGAGGCGAGCAGGCCAGAGGTGGATGAACGCAGTGCCCTTGTTTGGGTGTAGGGCCTGATCAGAGCCTGGAGGTACTGAGGTGCCGTTCCCCTCACAGCTCCGTAGGCAAGCACCATGGTCTTGTAGCGGATGCGAGCTTCAACTGGAAGCCAGTGGAGGAGCGGAGGAGCGGGGTGACGTGAGAGAACTTGGGAAGGTTGAACACCAGACGGGCTGCGGCGTTCTGGATGAGTTGTAGGGGTTTAATGGCACAGGCAGGGAGCCCAGCCAACAGCGAGTTGCAGTAATCCAGACGGGAGATGACAAGTGCCTGGATTAGGACCTGCGCCGCTTCCTGTGTGAGGCAGGGTCGTACTCTGCGGATGTTGTAGAGCATGAACCTACAGGAACGGGCCACCGCCTTGATGTTAGTTGAGAACGACAGGGTGTTGTCCAGGATCACGCCAAGGTTCTTAGCGCTCTGGGAGGAGGACACAATGGAGTTGTCAACCGTGATGGCGAGATCATGGAACGGGCAGTCCTTCCCGGGAGGAAGAGCAGCTCCGTCTTGCCGAGGTTCAGCTTGAGGTGGTGATCCGTCATCCACACGGATATGTCTGCCAGACATGCAGAGATGCGATTCGCCACCTGGTCATCAGAAGGGGGAAAGGAGAAGATTAATTGTGTGTCGTCTGCATAGCAATGATAGGAGAGACCATGTGAGGTTATGACAGAGCCAAGTGACTTGGTGTATAGCGAGAATAGGAGAGGGCCTAGAACAGAGCCCTGGGGGACACCAGTGGTGAGAGCACGTGGTGTGGAGACGGATTCTCGCCACGCCACCTGGTAGGAGCGACCTGTCAGGTAGGACGCAACCAAGCGTGGGCCGCGCCGGAGATGCCCAACTCGGAGAGGGTGGAGAGGAGGATCTGATGGTTCACAGTATCGAAGGCAGCCGATAGGTCTAGAAGGATGAGAGCAGAGGAGAGAGAGTTAGCTTTAGCAGTGCGGAGCGCCTCCGTGATACAGAGAAGAGCAGTCTCAGTTGAATGACTAGTCTTGAAACCTGACTGATTTGGATCAAGAAGGTCATTCTGAGAGAGATAGCGGGAGAGCTGGCCAAGGACGGCACGTTCAAGAGTTTTGGAGAGAAAAGAAAGAAGGGATACTGGTCTGTAGTTGTTGATATCGGAGGGATCGAGTGTAGGTTTTTTCAGAAGGGGTGCAACTCTCGCTCTCTTGAAGACGGAAGGGACGTAGCCAGCGGTCAGGGATGAGTTGATGAGCGAGGTGAGGTAAGGGAGGAGGTCTCCGGAAATGGTCTGGAGAAGAGAGGAGGGGATAGGGTCAAGCGGGCAGGTTGTAGGGCGGCCGGCCGTCACAAGACGCGAGATTTCATCTGGAGAGAGAGGGAGAAAGAGGTCAGAGCACAGGGTAGGGCAGTGTGAGCAGAACCAGCGGTGTCGTTTGACTTAGCAAACGAGGATCGGATGTCGTCGACCTTCTTTTCAAAATGGTTGACGAAGTCATCTGCAGAGAGGGAGGATGGGGGAGGGGGAGGAGGATTCAGGAGGGAGGAGAAGGTTGCAAAGAGCTTCCTAGGGTTAGAGGCAGATGCTTGGAATTTAGAGTGGTAGAAAGTGGCTTTAGCAGCAGAGAGAGAAGAGGAAAATGTAGAGAGGAGGGAGTGAAAGGATGTCAGGTCCGCAGGGAGGCGAGTTTTCCTCCATTTCCGCTCGGCTGCCCGGAGCCCTGTTCTGTGAGCTCGCAATGAGTCGTCGAGCCACGGAGCGGGAGGGGAGGACCGAGCCGGCCTGGAGGATAGGGGACATAGAGAGTCAAAGGATGCAGAAAGGGAGGAGAGGAGGGTTGAGGAGGCAGAATCAGGAGATAGGTTGGAGAAGGTTTGAGCAGAGGGAAGAGATGATAGGATGGAAGAGGAGAGAGTAGCGGGGAGAGAGAGCGAAGGTTGGGACGGCGCGATACCATCCGAGTAGGGGCAGTGTGGGAAGTGTTGGATGAGAGCGAGAGGGAAAAGGATACAAGGTAGTGGTCGGAGACTTGGAGGGGAGTTGCAACGAGGTTAGTGGAAGAACAGCATCTAGTAAAGATGAGGTCGAGCGTATTTCCTGCCTTGTGAGTAGGGGGAAGGTGAGAGGGTGAGGTCAAAAGAGGAGAGGAGTGGAAAGAAGGAGGCAGAGAGGAATGAGTCAAAGGTAGGCGTGGGGAGGTTAAAGTCGCCCAGAACTGTGAGAGGTGAGCCGTCCTCAGGAAAGGAGCTTATCAAGGCATCAAGCTCATTGATGAACTCTCCGAGGGAACCTGGAGGGCGATACATGATAAGGATGTTAAGCTTGAAAGGGCTGGTAACTGTGACAGCATGGAATTCAAAGGAGGCGATAGACAGATGGGTAAGGGGAGAAAGAGAGAATGACCACTTGGGAGAGATGAGGATCCCGGTGCCACCACCCCGCTGACCAGAAGCTCTCGGGTGTGCGAGAACACGTGGGCAGACGAAGAGAGAGCAGTAGGAGTAGCAGTGTTGTCTGTGGTGATCCATGTTTCCGTCAGTGCCAAGAAGTCGAGGGACTGGAGGGAGACATAGGCGGAGATGAACTCTGCCTTGTTGGCCGCAGATCGGCAGTTCCAGAGGCTACCGGAGACCTGGAACTCCACGTGGGTCGTGCGCGCTGGGACCACCAGATTAGGGTGGCCGCGGCCACGCGGTGTGGAGCGTTTGTATGGTCTGTGCAGAGAGGAGAGAACAGGGATAGACAGACACATAGTTGACAGGCTACACAAGAGGCTACGCTAATGCAAAGGAGATTGGAATGACAAGTGGACTACACGTCACGAGTGTTCAGAGAGTTAAGCTTACGTAGCAAGAATCTTATTGACTAAAATGATTAAAATGATACAGTACTGCTGAAGTAGGCTAGCTGGCAGAGGCTGCGTTGTTGACTAAGTAGGCTAGTTGGCATTGGCTGCGTTGTTGACACTACACTAATCAAGTCGTTCCGTTGAGTGTAATAGTTTCTACTGTGCTGCTATTCGGGGCTAGCTGGCTAGCTAGCAGTGTTGATTACGTTACGTTGCGTTAAAAGAACGACAATAGCTGGCTAGTTAACCTAGGAAATCGCTCTAGACTACACAATTATCTTTGATACAAAGACGGCTATGTAGCTAGCTATGTAGCTAGCTACGATCAAACAAATCAAGCCGTTGTACTGTAATGAAATGAAATGAAAAATGTGATACTACCTGTGGAGCGAAGCGAAATGCGACCGGATTGTTGAGTGCAGAAGTTCTGTTCGGTAGACGTTGGCTAGCTGTTGGCTAGCTAGCAGAGTCTCCTATGTTAAGGACGACATAAAACTACACACTCTAAACTACACAATTATCTTGGGTACGAAGACAGCAAAGACAACTATGTAGCTAGCTAACACTACACTAATCAAGTCGTTCAGTTGAGTGTAATAGTTGTGCTGCTAATCGGTAGACGGTGGACTAGCTAACGGTGGACGTTAGCTAGCTGGCTAGCTGCAGGGCAGTGTAGACTGCGTTAGGACGACGAAATACGATAATTACGCAATTATCTATGATACAAAGACGGCTGTGTAGCTAGCTAAGAAGGAATCGCTAAGATTAGACAAATCAAACCGTTGTACTATAATGAAATGTAATGAAATGTAATACTACCTGCGGACCGAGTGCAGATGCGACCGCTCGCTCCAACCCATCTGGTTTATATGAGGAGTAGTGATGCTAGACATTATCAATGAGGAGTAGTGATGCAAGACATTATCAATGAGGAGTAGTGATGCTAGACATTATCAATGAGGAGTAGTGATACTAGACATTATCAATGAGGAGTAGTGATGCTAGACATTATCAATGAGGAGTAGTGATACTAGACATTATCAATGAGGAGTAGTGATGCTAGACATTATCAATGAGGAGTAGTGATGCTAGATATTATCAATGAGGAGTAGTGATGCTAGACATTATCAATGAGGAGTAGTGATACTAGACATTATCAATGAGGAGTAGTGATGCTAGACATTATCAATGAGGAGTAGTGATACTAGACATTATCAATGAGGTGTAGTGATGCTAGACATTATCAATGAGGAGTAGTGATGCTAGACATTATCAATGAGGAGTAGTGATGCTAGACATTATCAATGAGGAGTAGTGATGCTAGACATTATCAATGAGGAGTAGTGATGCTAGACATTATCAATGAGGAGTAGTGATGCTAGACATTATCAATGAGGAGTAGTGATACTAGACATTATCAATGAGGAGTAGTGATGCTAGACATTATCAATGAGGAGTAGTGATGCTAGACATTATCAATGAGGAGTAGTGATGCTAGACATTATCAATGAGGAGTAGTGATGCTAGACATTATCAATGAGGAGTAGTGATACTAGACATTATCAATGAGGAGTAGTGATGCTAGACATTATCAATGAGGAGTAGTGATGCTAGACATTATCAATGAGGAGTAGTGATGCAAGACATTATCAATGAGGAGTAGTGATGCTAGACATTATCAATGAGGAGTAGTGATACTAGACATTATCAATGAGGAGTAGTGATGCTAGACAGTAGTTTATATGAGGAGTAGTGATGCTAGACAGTAGTTTATATGAGGAGTAGTGATGCTAGACATTATCAATGAGGAGTAGTGATGCAAGACATTATCAATGAGGAGTAGTGATGCTAGACATTATCAATGAGGAGTAGTGATACTAGACATTATCAATGAGGAGTAGTGATGCTAGACAGTAGTTTCTATGAGGAGTAGTGATGCTAGACATTATCAATGAGGAGTAGTGATACTAGACATTATCAATGAGGAGTAGTGATGCTAGACATTATCAATGAGGAGTAGTGATGCTAGACATTATCAATGAGGAGTAGTGATACTAGACATTATCAATGAGGAGTAGTGATGCTAGACAGTAGTTTCTATGAGGAGTAGTGATACTAGACATTATCAATGAGGAGTAGTGATGCTAGACAGCAGTTTCTATGAGGAGTAGTGATGCTAGACAGTAGTTTCTATGAGGAGTAGTGATGCTAGACAGCAGTTTATATGAGGAGTAGTGATACTCGGTACCTGGTCACCTGCTGATGACAATATGCTAGACAGTAGTTTCTATGAGGAGGAGGGATGTGTGGTATCAGCTAGCCTATTGAAGGTTGTACTAGACAGTAGTTTCTATGAGGAGGAGGGGTGTGTGGTATCAGCTAGCCTATTGAAGGTTGTACTAGACAGTAGTTTCTATGAGGAGGAGGGATGTGTGGTATCAGCTAGCCTATTGAAGGTTGTACTAGACAGTAGTTTCTATGAGGAGGAGGAGGGATGTGTGGTATCAGCTAGCCTAATGAAGGTTGTACTAGACAGTAGTTTCTAGGAGGAGGAGGGATGCGTGGTATCAGCTAGCCTATTGAAGGTTGTACTAGACAGTCGTTTCTATGAGGAGGAGGGATGTGTGGTATCAGCTAGCCTATTGAAGGTTGTACTAGACAGTAGTTTCTATGAGGAGGAGGAGGGATGTGTGGTATCAGCTAGCCTAATGAAGGTTGTACTAGACAGTAGTTTCTATGAGGAGGAGGGATGTGTGGTATCAGCTAGCCTATTGAAGGTTGTACTAGACAGTAGTTTCTATGAGGAGGAGGGATGTGTGGTATCAGCTAGCCTATTGAAGGTTGTACTAGACAGTAGTTTCTATGAGGAGGAGGGATGCGTGGTATCAGCTAGCCTATTGAAGGTTGTACTAGACAGTAGTTTCTATGAGGAGGAGGGATGTGTGGTATCAGCTAGCCTATTGAAGGTTGTACTAGACAGTAGTTTCTATGAGGAGGGATGTGTGGTATCAGCTAGCCTATTGAAGGTTGTACTAGACAGTAGTTTCTATGAGGAGGAGGGATGTGGTATCAGCTAGCCTATTGAAGGTTGTACTAGACAGTAGTTTCTATGAGGAGGAGGGATGTGTGGTATCAGCTAGCCTATTGAAGGTTGTACTAGACAGTAGAGGAGGAGGGATGCGTGGTATCAGCTAGCCTATTGAAGGTTGTACTAGACAGTAGTTTCTATGAGGAGGAGGGATGTGTGGTATCAGCTAGCGATTGAAGGTTGTACTAGACAGTAGTTTCTATGAGGAGGGATGTGTGGTATCAGCTAGCCTATTGAAGGTTGTACTAGACAGTAGTTTCTATGAGGAGGAGGGATGCGTGGTATCAGCTAGCCTATTGAAGGTTGTACTAGACAGTAGTTTCTATGAGGAGGAGGGATGCGTGGTATCAGCTAGCCTATTGAAGGTTGTACTAGACAGTAGTTTCTATGAGGAGGAGGGATGCGTGGTATCAGCTAGCCTATTGAAGGTTGTACTAGACAGTAGTTCCTATGAGGAGGAGGGATGTGTGGTATCAGCTAGCCTATTGAAGGTTGTACTAGACAGTAGTTTCTATGAGGAGGAGGGATGCGTGGTATCAGCTAGCCTATTGAAGGTTGTACTAGACAGTAGTTTCTATGAGGAGGAGGGGTGCGTGGTATCAGCTAGCCTATTGAAGGTTGTACTAGACAGTAGTTTCTATGAGGAGGAGGGATGTGTGGTATCAGCTAGCCTATTGAAGGTTGTACTAGACAGTAGTTTCTATGAGGAGGAGGGATGCGTGGTATCAGCTAGCCTATTGAAGGTTGTACTAGACAGTAGTTTCTATGAGGAGGAGGGATGTGTGGTATCAGCTAGCCTATTGAAGGTTGTACAACACTGGTTCAAATTCAGTTCTTTATGTACTTTCGTTTTTATTGTTTCCAAAACGGTTTCTTTCTCAGAGTTTTAATGTATTATTTCATATTCAAGCAGATATCTATTGAGTTAAATTACAACGTTACCTACCTAAATATACAGATCATTCACAATACATTCACCTTTACTTAGAATGTAGTATGAACATACTGAAACTATTAGTAGTTATGAGCCCTGTTTTCTAATGAAGCCGCTGCCTCCCTCCTGTTAATGAAGCCGCTGCCTCCCTCCTGTTAATGAAGCCCGCTGCCTCCCTCCTGTTAATGAAGCCCGCTACCCCCCTCCTGTTAATGAAGCCACTGCCTCCCTCCTGTTAATGAAGCCGCTGCCCCCCTCCTGTTAATGAAGCCGCTGCCTCCCTCCTGTTAATGAAGCCCGCTGCCTCCCTCCTGTTAATGAAGCCCGCTGCCTGTTAATGAAGCCGCTGCCTCCCTCCTGTTAATGAAGCCGCTGCCTCCCTCCTGTTAATGAAGCCCGCTGCCTCCCTCCTGTTAATGAAGCCCGCTGCCTCCCTCCTGTTAATGAAGCCGCTGCCTCCCTCCTGTTAATGAAGCCGCTGCCTCCCTCCTGTTAATGAAGCCGCTGCCTCCCTCCTGTTAATGAAGCCGCTGCCTCCCTCCTGTTAATGAAGCCCGCTGCCTCCTCCTGTTAATGAAGCCGCTGCCTCCCTCCTGTTAATGTAGCCGCTGCCTCCTCCTGTTAATGAAGCCCGCTGCCTCCCCTGTTAATGAAGCCGCTGCCTCCCTCCTGTTAATGAAGCCGCTGCCTCCCTCCTGTTAATGAAGCCCGCTGCCTCCCTCCTGTTAATGAAGCCGCTGCCTCCCTCCTGTTAATGAAGCCCGCTGCCTCCCTCCTGTTAATGAAGCCCGCTGCCTCCCTCCTGTTAATGAAGCCGCTGCCTCCCTCCTGTTAATGAAGCCCGCTGCCTCCCTCCTGTTAATGAAGCCGCTGCCTCCCTCCTGTTAATGAAGCCGCTGCCCCCTCCTGTTAATGAAGCCGCTGCCTCCCTCCTGTTAATGAAGCCCCTCCCCTCCTGTTAATGAAGCCGCTGCCTCCCTCCTGTTAATGAAGCCGCTGCCTCCCTCCTGTTAATGAAGCCCGCTGCCTCCTCCTGTTAATGAAGCCGCTGCCTCCCTCCTGTTAATGAAGCCGCTGCCTCCCTCCTGTTAATGAAGCCGCTGCCTCCCTCCTGTTAATGAAGCCCGCTGCCTCCCTCCTGTTAATGAAGCCGCTGCCTCCCTCCTGCCTCCCTCCTGTTAATGAAGCCCGCTGCCTCCTCCTGTTAATGAAGCCGCTGCCTCCCTCCTGTTAATGAAGCCGCTGCCTCCCTCCTGTTAATGAAGCCCGCTGCCCCCCTCCTGTTAATGAAGCCCGCTGCCCCCCTCCTGTTAATGAAGCCTGCTGCCTCCCTCCTGTTAATGAAGCCGCTGCCTCCCTCCTGTTAATGAAGCCGCTGCCCTCCTGTTGAAGCCGCTGCCTCCCTCCTGTTAATGAAGCCGCTGCCTCCCTCCTGTTAATGAAGCCCGCTGCCTCCCTCCTGTTAATGAAGCCGCTGCCTCCCTCCTGTTAATGAAGCCCGCTGCCTCCCTCCTGTTAATGAAGCCCGCTGCCTCCCTCCTGTTAATGAACCCACTGCCTCCCTCCTGTTAATGAAGCCGCTGCCTCCCTCCTGTTAATGAAGCCCGCTGCCTCCCTCCTGTTAATGAAGCCCGCTGCCTCCCTCCTGTTAATGAAGCCGCTGCCTCCCCTCCTGTTAATGAAGCCGCTGCCCCCTCCTGTTAATGAAGCCGCTGCCTCCCCTCCTGTTAATGAAGCCGCTGCCCCCTCCTGTTAATGAAGCCGCTGCCTCCCTCCTGTTAATGAAGCCGCTGCCTCCCTCCTGTTAATGAAGCCCGCTGCCTCCCTCCTGTTAATGAAGCCGCTGCCTCCCTCCTGAAGCCGCTGCCTCCTGTTAATGAAGCCCGCTGCCTCCCTGAAGCCCCTGTTCCTGTTAATGAAGCCGCTGCCTCCTCCTGTTAATGAAGCCGCTGCCTCCCTCCTGTTAATGAAGCCCGCTGCCTCCCTCCTGTTAATGAAGCCCTCCTGGCCCTCCTGTTAATGAAGCCGCTGCCTCCCTCCTGTTAATGAAGCCGCTGCCTCCCTCCCACTGTTAATGAAGCCGCTGCCTCCCTCCTGTTAATGAAGCCCGCTGCCTCCCTCCTGTTAATGAAGCCGCTGCCTCCCTCCTGTTAATGAAGCCGCTGCCTCCCTCCTGTTAATGAAGCCCGCTGCCTCCCTCCTGTTAATGAAGCCCGCTGCCTCCCTCCTGTTAATGAAGCCGGCTGCCTCCCTCCTGTTAATGAAGCCGCTGCCTCCCTCCTGTTAATGAAGCCGCTGCCTCCCTCCTGTTAATGAAGCCGCTGCCTCCCTCCTGTTAATGAAGCCGCTGCCTCCCTCCTGTTAATGAAGCCCGCTGCCTCCCTCCTGTTAATGAAGCCGCTGCCTCCCTCCTGTTAATGAAGCCGCTGCCTCCCTCCTGTTAATGAAGCCCGCTGCCTCCCTCCTGTTAATGAAGCCGCTGCCTCCCTCCTGTTAATGAAGCCGCTTCCTCCCTCCTGTTAATGAAGCCCGCTGCCTCCCTCCTAAAATGAAGCCCGCTGCCTCCCTCCTGTTAATGAAGCCCGCTGCCTCCCTCCTGTTAATGAAGCCCCGCCTCCCTCCTGCCTCCCTCCTGTTAATGAAGCCCGCTGCCTCCCTCCTGTTAATGAAGCCCGCTGCCTCCCTCCTGTTAATGAAGCCCGCTGCCTCCCTCCTGTTAATGAAGCCGCTGCCTCCCTCCTGTTAATGAAGCCCGCTGCAGGCTGTTACAGCTGCAACGGCCCCCTCGGGAGTACCGTGCTGAGATAAAGCCATCTCTCACAGCCCTCTGAACCCTCGGGAGTACCGTGCTGAGATCAAGCCATCTCTCACAGCCCTCTGAAAGCCCTTATTATAGACAGACTGGCTGATTGGGTAATTAGCTCACTAGGAATTATTATAAGGCCATTGGAATCAAGTCGATAAGCATGATGCTGTACACAGGAAGAGAGGTTCTGTATACGCAATCAATAGCTATTCACTTAGACTTTGTCAATCACCACAGGGTTGATGTATAGGACTTTGTCAGTCAGCACAGGGTTGATGTATAGGACTGTCAATCACCACAGGGTTGATGTATAGGACTTTGTCAGTCACCACAGGGTTGATGTATAGGACTTTGTCAATCAGCATAGGGTTGATGTATAGGACTGTCAATCACCACAGGGTTGATGTATAGGACTGTCAATCACCACAGGGTTGATGTATAGGACTGTCAATCACCACAGGGTTGAGGGTCAATCACCACAGGGTTGATGTATAGGACTTTGTCAATCACCACAGGGTTGATGTATAGGACTGTCAATCACCACAGGGTTGATGTATAGGACTTTGTCAGTCACCACAGGGTTGATGTATAGGACTTTGTCAATCACCACAGGGTTGATGTATAGGACTTTGTCAGTCACCACAGGGTTGATGTATAGGACTGTCAATCACCACAGGGTTGACATAGGACTTTGTCAGTCACCACAGGGTTGATGTATAGGACTTTGTCAGTCACCACAGGGTTGATGTATAGGACTTTGTCAATCAGCATGGGGTTGATGTATAGGACTTTGTCAGTCACCACAGGGTTGATGTATAGGACTGTCAATCACCACAGGGTTGATGTATAGGACTGTCAATCACCACAGGGTTGATGTATAGGATGTCACCACAGGGTTGATGTATAGGACTGTCAATCACCATAGGGTTGATGTATAGGACTGTCAATCACCACAGGGTTGATGTATAGGACTGTCAATCACCACAGGGTTGATGTATAGGACTTTGTCAGTCACCACAGGGTTGATGTATAGGACTTTGTCAATCACCACAGGGTTGATGTATAGGACTGTCAATCACCACAGGGTTGATGTATACTTTGTCAGTCACCACAGGGTTGATGTATTTGTCAGTCACCACAGGGTTGATGTAGGGTTGAGGACTTTGTCAATCACCACAGGGTTGATGTATAGGACTTTGTCAGTCACCACAGGGTTGATGTTGATGTCACCACAGGGTTGATGTATAGGACTTTGTCAGTCACCACAGGGTCAGGGTTGATGTATAGGACTTTGTCAGTCACCACAGGGTTGATGTATAGGACTTTGTCAGTCACCACAGGGTTGATGTATAGGACTTTGTCAATCACCACAGGGTTGATGTATAGGACTTTGTCAGTCACCACAGGGTTGATGTATAGGACTTTGTCAGTCACCACAGGGTTGATGTATAGGACTTTGTCAGTCACCACAGGGTTGATGTATAGGACTTTGTCAGTCACCACAGGGTTGATGGGACTTTGTCAATCACCACAGGGTTGATGTATAGGACTTTGTCAATCACCACACTGTCAATCACAGGGTTGATGTATAGGACTGTCAATCACCACAGGGTTGATGTTGACTGTCAATCACCACAGGGTTGATGTATAGGACTTTGTAGGACTGTCAATCACCACAGGGTTGATGTATAGGACTTTGTCAGTCACCACAGGGTTGATGTATAGGACTGTCAATCACCACAGGGTTGATGTATAGGACTTTGTCAGTCACCACAGGGTTGATGTATAGGACTTTGTCAGTCACCACAGGGTTGATGTATAGGACTTTGTCAGTCACCACAGGGTTGATGTATAGGACTTTGTCAGTCACCACAGGGTTGATGTATAGGACTTTGTCAATCAGCACAGGGTTGATGTATAGGACTTTGTCAGTCACCACAGGGTTGATGTATAGGACTGTCAATCACCACAGGGTTGATGTATAGGACTGTCAATCACCACAGGGTTGATGTATAGGACTTTGTCAGTCACCACAGGGTTGATGTATAGGACTGTCAATCACCATAGGGTTGATGTATAGGACTGTCAATCACCACAGGGTTGATGTATAGGACTGTCAATCACCACAGGGTTGATGTATAGGACTTTGTCAGTCACCACAGGGTTGATGTATAGGACTTTGTCAGTCACCACAGGGTTGATGTATAGGACTGTCAATCACCACAGGGTTGATGTATAGGACTTTGTCAGTCACCACAGGGTTGATGTATAGGACTTTGTCAGTCACCACAGGGTTGATGTATAGGACTTTGTCAGTCACCACAGGGTTGATGTATAGGACTTTGTCAATCACCACAGGGTTGATGTATAGGACTTTGTCAGTCACCACAGGGTTGATGTATAGGACTTTGTCAGTCACCACAGGGTTGATGTATAGGACTTTGTCAGTCACCACAGGGTTGATGTATAGGACTTTGTCAGTCACCACAGGGTTGATGTATAGGACTTTGTCAGTCACCACAGGGTTGATGTATAGGACTTTGTCAGTCACCATAGGGTTGATGTATAGGACTTTGTCAATCACCACAGGGTTGATGTATAGGACTGTCAGTCACCACAGGGTTGATGTATAGGACTGTCAATCACCATAGGGTTGATGTATAGGACTGTCAATCACCACAGGGTTGATGTATAGGACTGTCAATCACCACAGGGTTGATGTATAGGACTTTGTCAGTCACCACAGGGTTGATGTATAGGACTTTGTCAGTCACCATAGGGTTGATGTATAGGACTTTGTCAGTCACCACAGGGTTGATGTAAATGTGTTTGTGCCAACGATGTTACAGACAGAACAACATGGACCAATATGTATTTTTGTTGGTGTTCATCTCAAAATGGCAATATTTCATAGTGTATCGTAAGGTTTTTATTTATCCAGGTTGAAAGTAACATAGTGTTTATTCCGTAGTCAGGAACATGAATCATATTAGCCGTGTTAATTCATTAAAGGAAACGGAGGAAGGAGCAGCAGCCACTGTTGGACGTGTAGTGGTACAGCTTGATGACTGTGTTAGCCTGTGTAGTGGTACAGCTTGATGACTGTGTTAGCCTGTGTCAGTCACCACAGATGACTGGTTAGCCTGTGTAGTGGTACAGCTTGATGACTGTGTTAGCCTGTGTGTGTAGTGGCACAGTTGATGACTGTGTTACTGTGTGTATCACCACAGGGTGATGACTGTGTTAGCCTGTGTGTGTAGGGGCACAGCTGATGACTGTGTTAGCCTGTGTAGTGGTACAGCTTGATGACTGTGTTAGCCACAGCTTGATGACTGTGTTAGCCTGTGTAGTGGCACAGCTTGATGACTGTGTTAGGCTGTGTGTAGTGGCACAGCTTGATGACAGTCTGTGTAGTGGTACAGCTGGATGACTGTGTTAGCCTGTGTAGTGGTACAGCTTGATGACTGTGTTACAGTGGCACAGCTTGATGACTGTGACTGTGTTAGCTTGATGACTGTGTTAGCCTGTGTGTGTAGTGGCACAGCTTGATGACTGTGTTAGCCTGTGTAGTGGCACAGCTTGATGACTGTGTTTAGCCTGTGACTGTGTTAGTGGTGGCACAGCTTGATGACTGTGTTAGCCTGTGTAGTGGTACAGCTTGATGACTGTGTTAGTCTGTGTAGTGGTACAGCTGGATGACTGTGTTAGCCTGTGTGTGTAGTGGCACAGCTTGATGACTGTGTTAGCCTGTGTAGTGGCACAGCTTGATGACTGTGTTAGCCTGTGTAGTGGCACAGCTTGATGACTTTGTTAGCCTGTGTAGTGGTACAGCTTGATGACTGTGTTAGCCTGTGTGTGTAGGGGCACAGCTTGATGACTGTGTTAGCCTGTGTGTAGTGGTACAGCTTGATGACTGTGTTAGCCTGTGTGTGTAGTGGTACAGCTTGATGACTGTGTTAGCCTGTGTGTGTAGTGGCACAGCTTGATGACTGTGTTAGGCTGTGTGTGTAGTGGCACAGCTTGATGACTGTGTTAGCCTGTGTAGTGGTACAGCTTGATGACTGTGTTAGTCTGTGTAGTGGTACAGCTGGATGACTGTGTTAGCCTGTGTAGTGGTACAGCTTGATGACTGTGTTAGCCTGTGTGTGTAGTGGCACAGCTTGATGACTGTGTTAGTCTGTGTGTGTAGGGGCACAGCTTGATGACTGTGTTAGCCTGTGTGTGTAGGGGCACAGCTGGATGACTGTGTTAGCCTGTGTAGTGGTACAGCTTGATGACTGTGTTAGCCTGTGTGTGTAGTGGTACATTAGCCTGTGTGTGTAGTGGTACAGCTTTGACTGTGTTAGCCTGTGTGTGTAGTGGTACAGCTTGATGACTGTGTTAGTCTGTGTGTGTATGGTACAATGACTGTGTTAATGGTACAGCCTGTGTTATCCATGTCAATGACTGTGTTAGCCAGGTTGTGTAGTGGCACAGCTTGATGACTGTGTTAGCTGTGTGTGTAGTGGCACAGCTTGATGACTGTGTTAAAGCAGCTTGATGACTGTGTTAGTTCTGTGTAGTCCCAGACTGTGTTAGCCTGTGGACCAGTGGCACAGCTTGATGACTGTGTTAGCCTGTACAAGTGGCACAGCTTGATGACTGTTAGCCTGTGTAGTGGTACAGCTTGATGACTGTGTTATCCTGTGTGTGTAGGGGCACAGCTTGATGACTGTGTTATACATATGATGACTGTGTTAGCCAAGTGGCACATTATGACTGTGTTAGGCTGTGTGGTGGGGCACAGCTTGATGAAGTCTGTGTAGTGGCACAGCTTGATGACTGTGTTAGCCTGTGTGTGTAGTGGCACAGCTTGATGACTGTGTTAGCCTGTGTAGTGGCACAGCTTGATGACTGTGTTAGCCTGTGTAGTGGTACAGCTTGATGACTGTGTTAGCCTGTGTGTGTAGTGGTACAGCTTGATGACTGTGTTAGCCTGTGTGTGTAGTGGCACAGCTTGATGACTGTGTTAGCCTGTGTGTAGTGGCACAGCTTGATGACTGTGTTAGCCTGTGTGTAGTGGCACAGCTTGATGACTGTGTTAGCCTGTGTGTGTAGTGGCACAGCTTGATGACTGTGTTAGCCTGTGTGTGTAGTGGCACAGCTTGATGACTGTGTTAGCCTGTGTGTAGTGGCACAGCTTGATGACTGTGTTAGCCTGTGTGTAGTGGCACAGCTTGATGACTGTGTTAGCCTGTGTGTGTAGTGGCACAGCTTGATGACTGTGTTAGCCTGTGTGTGTAGTGGTACAGCTTGATGACTGTGTTAGCCTGTGTGTGTAGTGGCACAGCTTGATGACTGTGTTAGCCTGTGTGTGTAGTGGCACAGCTTGATGACTGTGTTGTGTGTGTGTGTGTGTGTATGTGTGTGTGTGTGTGTGTGTGTGTGTGTGTGTGTGTGTGTGTGTGTGTGTGTGTGTGTGTGTGTGTGTGTGTGTGTCCTGTTCCTCAGATAATGAAGTCTTCAGAACAGAGGGTTATTATGTATTTATTTATAAGGGACAATGCACATTAATCAGCATCTATATTACAATAATGCACCATCCATGTCAATGTGCCGGGGTTAGCCAAAAGCTAATTAGTTCCCGTAGTCCCAGGGCAGCTCAGGACCATTACACAGTCACAATACAAATACTCACTAAAACAATACAACATACCAAATACATTACATCCAATAATATATCATTCTAAAGACAACAACGACACTGTCATCTGCCTTGGTTACTGCCCTGGTTACTGCCCTGGTTACTGCCCTAGTTACTGCCTTGGTTACTGCCCTGGTTACTGCCCTAGTTACTGCCCTGGTTACTGCCCTGGTTACTGCCCTGGTTACTGCCTTGGTTACTGCCCTGGTTACTGCCCTGGTTACTGCCCTGGTTACTGCCCTGGTTACTGCCCTGGTTACTGCCCTGGTTACTGCCCTGGTTACTGCCCTGGTTACTGCCCTGGTTACTGCCCTGGTTACAGCCTTGGTTACTGCCCTGGTTACTGCCCTGGTTACTGCCTTGGTTACTGCCCTGGTTACAGCCTTGGTTACTGCCCCTGCCCTGGTTACTGCCCTGGTTACTGCCTTGGTTACTGCCCTGGTTACAGCCTTGGTTACTGCCCTGGTTACTGCCCTGGTTACTGCCTTGGTTACTGCCCTGGTTACTGCCTTGGTTACTGCCCTGGTTACTGCCTTGGTTACTGCCTTGGTTACTGCCCTGGTTACTGCCTTGGTTACTGCCCTGGTTACAGCCTTGGTTACTGCCTTGGTTACTGCCTTGGTTACTGCCCTGGTTACTGCCTTGGTTACTGCCCTGATTACTGCCCTAGTTATCCTGGAGGTGCATTATGGGTGGAGGGCCAAGACCATGCAAGATCTTTAAAGACTTGTATCTACGTACTGCTTAAAGCTATCCAGACTAAGTAAATTATGTTTGTAAATTATATGACAATGGTGGTAACTGTTTAAGTTTATTATCAAAAATTCTTCAGTGTTTGTTTGTAGAGTGATTCAATTGGTTTCAGAATAGTAGCTCCTGCTTGTGACCAGGATGTGAGGCAGTATCTCCGCTGTGAGAAGATCACAGCATTGCAGGAGGCAGGGCCTCCAGAGGAAGAAAAGGTCTGATCAACCTGAAGATCACAGCATTGCAGGAGGCAGGGCCTCCAGAGGAAGAAAAGGTCTGATCAACCTGAAGATCACAGCATTGCAGGAGGCAGGGCCTCCAGAGGAAGAAAAGGTCTGATCAACCTGAAGATCACAGCATTGCAGGAGGCAGGGCCTCCAGAGGAAGAAAAGGTCTGATCAACCTGAAGATCACAGCATTGCAGGAGGCAGGGCCTCCAGAGGAAGAAAAGGTCTGATCAACCTGAAGATCACAGCATTGCAGGAGGCAGGGCCCCCAGAGGAAGAAAAGGTCTGATCAACCTGAAGATCACAGCATTGCAGGAGGCAGGGCCTCCAGAGGAAGAAAAGGTCTGATCAACCTGAAGATCACAGCATTGCAGGAGGCAGGGCCTCCAGAGGAAGAAAAGGTCTGATCAACCTGAAGATCACAGCATTGCAGGAGGCAGGGCCTCCAGAGGAAGAAAAGGTCTGATCAACCTGAAGATCACAGAATTGCAGGAGGCAGGGCCTCCAGAGGAAGAAAAGGTCTGATCAACCTGAAGATCACAGCATTGCAGGAGGCAGGGCCTCCAGAGGAAGAAAAGGTCTGATCAACCTGAAGATCACAGCATTGCAGGAGGCAGGGCCTCCAGAGGAAGAAAAGGTCTGATCAACCTGAAGATCACAGCATTGCAGGAGGCAGGGCCTCCAGAGGAAGAAAAGGTCTGATCAACCTGAAGATCACAGCATTGCAGGAGGCAGGGCCTCCAGAGGAAGAAAAGGTCTGATCAACCTGAAGTTGGATCATCTGGAACTTAACCGTGTTCACAGCATACAGGAGGCCTCTTAACCGTGTTCACAGCATACAGGAGGCCTCTTAACCGTGTTCACAGCATACAGGAGGCCTCTTAACCGTGTTCACAGCATACAGGAGGCCTCTTAACCGTGTTCACAGCATACAGGAGGCCTCTTAACCGTGTTCACAGCATACAGGAGGCCTCTTAACCGTGTTCACAGCATACAGGAGGCCTCTTAACCGTGTTCACAGCATACAGGAGGCCTCTGTGTTTAACCACCTTCTTCACATGTTTATTCAATATGACACCGACCTGAAGTTAGACACAACGTTCAGATTCTCCTCCATTAAAACAGCAGGTTGGAGTCCAATATGACACAGAGAGACCTGAAGTTAGACACAACGTTCAGATTCTCCTCCATTAAAACAGGAACAGCAGGTTGGAGTCCAATATGACACAGAGAGACCTGAAGTTAGACACAACGTTCAGATTCTCCTCCATTAAAACAGCAGGTTGGAGTCCAATATGACACAGAGAGACCTGAAGTTAGACACAACGTTCAGATTCTCCTCCATTAGAACAGGAACAGCAGGTTGGAGTCCAATATGACACAGAGAGACCTGAAGTTAGACACAACGTTCAGATTCTCCTCCATTAAAACAGGAACAGCAGGTTGGAGTCCAATATGACACAGAGAGACCTGAAGTTAGACACAACGTTCAGATTCTCCTCCATTAAAACAGCAGGTTGGAGTCCAATATGACACAGAGAGACCTGAAGTTAGACACAACGTTCAGATTCTCCTCCATTAAAACAGCAGGTTGGAGTCCAATATGACCCAGAGAGACCTGAAGTTAGACACAACGTTCAGATTCTCCTCCATTAAAACAGCAGGTTGGAGTCCAATATGACCCAGAGAGACCTGAAGTTAGACACAACGTTCAGATTCTCCTCCATTAAAACAGCAGGTTGGAGTCCAATATGACACAGAGAGACCTGAAGTTAGACACAACGTTCAGATTCTCCTCCATTAAAACAGCAGGTTGGAGTCCAATATGACACAGAGAGACCTGAAGTTAGACACAACGTTCAGATTCTCCTCCATTAAAACAGGAACAGCAGGTTGGAGTCCAATATGACACAGAGAGACCTGAAGTTAGACACAACGTTCAGATTCTCCTCCATTAAAACAGGAACAGCAGGTTGGAGTCCAATATGACACAGAGAGACCTGAAGTTAGACACAACGTTCAGATTCTCCTCCATTAAAACAGCAGGTTGGAGTCCAATATGACACAGAGAGACCTGAAGTTAGACACAACGTTCAGATTCTCCTCCATTAGAACAGCAGGTTGGAGTCCAATATGACACAGAGAGACCTGAAGTTAGACACAACGTTCAGATTCTCCTCCATTAAAACAGCAGGTTGGAGTCCAATATGACACAGAGAGACCTGAAGTTAGACACAACGTTCAAATTCTCCTCCATTAAAACAGCAGGTTGGAGTCCAACATGACACAGAGAGACCTGAAGTTAGACACAACGTTCAGATTCTCCTCCATTAGAACAGGAACAGCAGGTTGGAGTCCAATATGACACAGAGAGACCTGAAGTTAGACACAACGTTCAGATTCTCCTCCATTAAAACAGGAACAGCAGGTTGGAGTCCAATATGACACAGAGAGACCTGAAGTTAGACACAACGTTCAGATTCTCCTCCATTAAAACAGCAGGTTGGAGTCCAATATGACCCAGAGAGACCTGAAGTTAGACACAACGTTCAGATTCTCCTCCATTAAAACAGGAACAGCAGGTTGGAGTCCAATATGACACAGAGAGACCTGAAGTTAGACACAACGTTCAGATTCTCCTCCATTAAAACAGCAGGTTGGAGTCCAATATGACACAGAGAGACCTGAAGTTAGACACAACGTTCAGATTCTCCTCCATTAAAACAGGAACAGCAGGTTGGAGTCCAATATGACACAGATAGACCTGAAGTTAGACACAACGTTCAGATTCTCCACCATTAAAACAAGAACAGCAGGTTGGGAAGAATCAAATGATTTCTTAAGAGAAGTACAGAAATACAGGCAATAATTAGTTATCCATTTAAAACCATATACCAGAGCTTCAGTTAACTTGTTAATTATTAACAACTAGTTGTCTATTTTGTACATAAAGAACTGTGTCATCTGCATACATCTGCATGTTAACTTGTGAGAAAACAAGTGGTGAATCATTTACATAGATGGTAAACAGAAGGGGGCCTAATATTGACCCTTATAGTAAAAGAGAGTCTGACTGAGTGTCCCCCAAACAAACTCTGTGACTTCTGTTTGTCAGATAGGAAAACATCCAACTGAGGGCTTCAGTGGACACATTAATGGAGGATAGTTTGGATAGGAGGACCTCATGATTCACAGAATCAAAGGCCTTTTTCAGATCCAAACAGACCGACTTCAACACCTACGTCCAGGTTAGATGTAATGTACTCCAGAATACATGAATGGAGGATAGTTTGGATAGGAGGACCTCATGATTCACAGAATCAAAGGCCTTTTTCAGATCCAAACAGACCGACTTCAACACCTACGTCCAGGTTAGATGTAATGTACTCCAGAATACATTAATGGAGGATGATTTGGATAGGAGGACCTCATGATTCACAGAATCAAAGGCCTTTTTTCAGATCCAAACAGACCGACTTCAACACCTATGTGCAGGTTAGATGTAATGCACTCCAGAATATAGCTATTGGCTGTTGCGGTAGAATGGTTAGTTCTGAACCATTTGTTGTATGGAGTTTCCCTGAATGAGGTGATCAGTCAGATGATCAGCCATCCGTCTTCCAGCTACGTTTCATACCACTGGAGGAATGCTTATAGGTGGGTCATTTCCCACCCGGGTCCCCAGATGGTAAAACAGGTCCCACTGGAGGAATGCTTATAGGTGGGTCATTTCCCACCCGTGTCCCCAGATGGTAAAACTGGAGGAATGCTTATAGGTGGATCATTTCCCACCCGGGTCCCCAGATGGTAAAACAGGTCCCACTGGAGGAATGCTTATGGGTGGGTCATTTCCCACCGGGTCCCCAGATGGTAAAACAGGTCCCACTGGAGGAATGCTTATAGGTGGGTCATTTCCCACCCAGGTCCCCAGATGGTAAAACAGGTCCCACTGGAGGAATGCTTATAGGTGGGTCATTTCCCACCCAGGTCCCCAGATGGTAAAACAGGTCCCACTGGAGGAATGCTTATAGGTGGGTCATTTCCCACCCGGGTCCCCAGATGGTAAAACAGGTCCCACTGGAGGAATGCTTATAGGTGGGTCATTTCCCACCCGGGTCCCCAGATGGTAAAACAGGTCCCACTGGAGGAATGCTTATAGGTGGGTCATTTCCCACCCAGGTCCCCAGATGGTAAAACAGGTCCCACTGGAGGAATGCTTATAGGTGGGTCATTTCCCACCCGGGTCCCCAGATGGTAAAACAGGTCCCACTGGAGGAATGCTTATAGGTGGGTCATTTCCCACCCGGGTCCCCAGATGGTAAAACAGGTCCCACTGGAGGAATGCTTATAGGTGGGTCATTTCCCACCCGGGTCCCCAGATGGTAAAACAGGTCCCACTGGAGGAATGCTTATAGGTGGGTCATTTCCCACCCGTGTCCCCAGATGGTAAAACAGGTCCCACTGGAGGAATGCTTATAGGTGGGTCATTTCCTACCCGGGTCCCCAGATGGTAAAACAGGTCCCACTGGAGGAATGCTTATAGGTGGGTCATTTCCCACCCGGGTCCCCAGATGGTAAAACAGGTCCCACTGGAGGAATGCTTATAGGTGGGTCATTTCCCACCCGTGTCCCCAGATGGTAAAACAGGTCCCACTGGAGGAATGCTTATAGGTCAGTTCATTTCCCACCCGGGTCCCCAGATGGTAAAACAGGTCCCACTGGAGGAATGCTTATAGGTGGGTCATTTATCCATGGGTCCCCAGATGGTAAAACAGGTCCCACTGGAGGAATGCTTATAGGTGGGTCATTTCCCACCCGGGTCCCCAGATGGTAAAACAGGTCCCACTGGAGGAATGCTTATAGGTCGGTTCATTTCCCACCCGGGTCCCCAGATGGTAAAACAGGTCCCACTGGAGGAATGCTTATAGGTGGGTCATTTCCCACCCGGGTCCCCAGATGGTAAAACAGGTCCCACTGGAGGAATGCTTATAGGTGGGTCATTTCCCACCCAGGTCCCCAGATGGTAAAACAGGTCCCACTGGAGGAATGCTTATAGGTGGGTCATTTCCCACCCAGGTCCCCAGATGGTAAAACAGGTCCCACTGGAGGAATGCTTATAGGTGGGTCATTTCCCACCCGGGTCCCCAGATGGTAAAACAGGTCCCACTGGAGGAATGCTTATAGGTGGGTCATTTCCCACCCGGGTCCCCAGATGGTAAAACAGGTCCCACTGGAGGAATGCTTATAGGTGGGTCATTTCCCACCCGGGTCCCCAGATGGTAAAACAGGTCCCACTGGAGGAATGCTTATAGGTGGGTCATTTCCCACCCGGGTCCCCAGATGGTAAAACAGGTCCCACTGGAGGAATGCTTATAGGTGGGTCATTTCCCACCCAGGTCCCCAGATGGTAAAACAGGTCCCACTGGAGGAATGCTTATAGGTGGGTCATTTCCCACCCAGGGTCCCCAGATGGTAAAACAGGTCCCACTGGAGGAATGCTTATAGGTGGGTCATTTCCCACCCAGGGTCCCCAGATGGTAAAACAGGTCCCACTGGAGGAATGCTTATAGGTGGGTCATTTCCCACCCAGGTCCCCAGATGGTAAAACAGGTCCCACTGGAGGAATGCTTATAGGTGGGTCATTTCCCACCAGTGTCCCCAGATGGTAAAACAGGTCCCACTGGAGGAATGCTTATAGGTGGGTCATTTCCCACCCAGGGTCCCCAGATGGTAAAACAGGTCCCACTGGAGGAATGCTTATAGGTGGGTCATTTCCCACCCAGGTCCCCCAGATGGTAAAACAGGTCCCACTGGAGGAATGCTTATAGGTGGGTCATTTCCCACCCGGGTCCCCAGATGGTAAAACAGGTCCCACTGCAGCAGACTTCCAAGCATTGGGGGAGAATCTCTATCTGATGGACAGATTAACTAGATGTACCATGGGGTCAATCAGAGAATATGTGTGTCTCTTCAGGAATACAGTGTCCAGACCAAATACATATTTTGTTCCAGAGCTCCCGAAGAAGCTAATAATACTGTCCACTGCAGGAATTCTGAATATTATTATTATCTATGGGATTGAGAACTGTGGTCTTGGCTGAAAATCTTTGAGCCAGTTTCCTGACCGAGTCAACAACAACAACAACAATGTTGAAGGTGGTGGATATGAAATGGGAGTCTTGAATTAAAAAACCCATGAACCTTTCATTCAGGATGTTAACAGCTCCTCTCCCTGTTAGTTTGTTGAGGTTTTCCCAAAATAACTTTGCCATTTCCTTTTTGCTTCATTGATCACTCTAAGAACGGACTCTGCTTTTGCTTTTTAAATTTTCCTTTCCACCTTATTTATCAGGGATGTAAATATACGTCTGATCACCAGAAAGAGAGGAGGTGTCAGTCACACTGCACGGCTGGATTGTTTTCCTTTCCACCTTATTTATCAGGGATGTAAACATACGTCTGATCACCAGAAAGAGAGGAGGTGTCAGTCACACTGCACGGCTGGATTGTAATGACTATACAACATAGTGTAATTCATTTGGAACAAATGTGAAAAGAAGGGAGATTTAAATGAGAGATGATATACATGCAGAGAGCCTGCTCTATATTTGTAGAGGTTCAGTGGTAGGGCAACAGCAGTGATGGCAGTGGCGGGACAACTGTGGATAGCTGTGCCCTCGTGTGGCCAGACCAGTAACCTACAGATATCACACATTGTCTCTCTCCAATGGAATGATCCTGCTGTTATCAACTCTGGATAACCCTATGATGGGGAATGGAACCCTGTGATGGGGAATGGAACCCTGTGATGGGGAATGGAACCCTGTGATGGGGAATGGAACCCTGTGATGGGGAATGGAACCCTGTGATGGGGAATGGAACCCTGTGATGGGGAATGGAACCCTGTGATGGGGAATGGAACCCTGTGATGGGGAATGAAACCCTTTGATGGGGAATGGAACCCTGTGATGGGGAATGGAACCCTGTGATGGGGAATGGAACCATGTGATGGGGAATGGAACCATGTGATGGGGAATGGAACCCTGTGATGGGGAATGGAACCCTGTGATGGGGAATGGAATCCTGTGATGGGGAATGGAACCATGTGATGGGGAATGGAACCCTGTGATGGGGAATGGAACCCTGTGATGGGGAATGGAACCCTGTGATGGGGAATGAAACCCTGTGATGGGGAATGAAACCCTGTGATGGGGAATGGAACCCTGTGATGGGGAATGGAACCCTGTGATGGGGAATGGAACCCTGTGATGGGGAATGAACCCTGTGATGGGGGGAATGAAACCCTGTGATGGGGAATGGAACCCTGTGATGGGGAATGAAACCCTGTGATGGGGAATGAAACCCTGTGATGGGGAATGAAACCCTGTGATGGGGAATGAAACCCTGTGATGGGGAATGGAACCCTGTGATGGGGAATGAAACCCTGTGATGGGGAATGAAACCCTGTGATGGGGAATGAAACCCTGTGATGGGGAATGAAACCCTGTGATGGGGAATGGAACCCTGTGATGGGGAATGGAACCCTGTGATGGGGAATGGAACCCTGTGATGGGGAATGGAACCCTGTGATGGGGAATGGAACCCTGTGATGGGGAATGAAACCCTGTGATGGGGAATGAAACCCTGTGATGGGGAATGAAACACTGTGATGGGGAATGAAACCCTGTGATGGGGCATGAAACCCTGTGATGGGGAATGGAACCCTGTGATGGGGAATGAAACCCTGTGATGGGGAATGAAACCCTGTGATGGGGAATGAAACCCTGTGATGGGGAATGAAACCCTGTGATGGGGAATGGAACCCTGTGATGGGGAATGAAACCCTGTGATGGGGAATGAAACCCTGTGATGGGCAATGGAATCCTACGATAGGGAATGGAACCCTGTGATGGGCAATGGAATCCTACGATAAGGAATGGAACAACGTGATGGGCAATGGAATCCTACGATAGGGAATGGAACAATGTGATGGGCAATGGAATCCTACGATAGGGAATGGAACAATGTGATGGGCAATGGAATCCTACGATAGGGAATGGAACAACGTGATGGGGAATGGAACCCTGAGCTGGGAATGGAAACCTGTGATTGGGAATGGAACCCTGACATGGGGAATGGAACTCTGAGATGTGGAATGGAACCCTGAGATGGGAATGGGAACCCTGTGATGGGGAATGGGAACCCTGTGATGGGAATGGGAACCCTGTGATGGGAAATGAAACCCTGTGATGGGAAATGAAACCCTGTGATGGGTAATTGGAACCCTGTGATGGGGAATGGAACCCTGTGATGGGGAATGAAACCCTGTGAAACCCTGTGATGGGGAATGAAACCCTGTGATGGGGCATGAAACCCTGTGATGGGGAATGGAACCCTGTGATGGGGAATGAAACCCTGTGATGGGGAATGGAACCCTGTGATGGGGAATGAAACCCTGTGATGGGGAATGAAACCCTGTGATGGGGAATGAAACCCTGTGATGGGGAATGAAACCCTGTGATGGGGAATGAAACCCTTTGATGGGGAATGGAACCCTGTGATGGGGAATGGAACCCTGCGATGGGGAATGAAACCCTGTGATGGGCAATGGAATCCTACGATAGGGAATGGAACCCTGTGATGGGCAATGGAATCCTACGATAAGGAATGGAACAACGTGATGGGCAATGGAATCCTACGATAGGGAATGGAACAATGTGATGGGCAATGGAATCCTACGATAGGGAATGGAACAATGTGATGGGCAATGGAATCCTACGATAGGGAATGGAACAATGTGATGGGCAATGGAATCCTACGATAGGGAATGGAACAACGTGATGGGGAATGGAACCCTGAGCTGGGAATGGAAACCTGTGATTGGGAATGGAACCCTGACATGGGGAATGGAACTCTGAGATGTGGAATGGAACCCTGAGATGGGGAATGGGAACCCTGTGATGGGGAATGGGAACCCTGTGATGGGAATGGGAACCCTGTGATGGGGAATGGGAACCCTGTGATGGGGAATGGAATATAACAAATACAGATGGGTAATGGAACCCTGTGATGTGTAATGGGAACCCTGTGATGGGAATGGGAACCCTGTGATGGGAATGGGAACCCTGTGATGGGGAATGGGAACCCTGTGATGGGGAATGGAATATAACAAATACAGATGGGAATGGGAACCCTGTGATGGGGAATGGGAACCCTGTGATGGGAATGGGAACCCTGTGATGGGGAATGGGAACACTGTGATGGGGTATGGAATATAACAACTACAGATGGGTGATGGAACCCTGTGATGGGTATTGGAATATATACAAATACAGATGGGGATTGGAACCCTGCGATGAGTAATGGAATATAACAACTACAGATGGGAAATGGAACCCTGTGATGAGTAATGGAATATAACAACTACAGATGGGGAATGGAACCCTGTGATGGGTAATGAAACACTGTGATGGGGAATGGAACCCTGTGATGGGGAATGGAACTCTGTGACAGGGTATGGAACCCTGAGATGAGGAATGGAACCCTATGATGGGGAATGGAACCCTGAGATGGGAATGGAAACCTGTGATGGGGAATGGAACCCTATGATGGAGAATGGAACCCTGAGATGGGAATGGAAACCTGTGATGGGGACTGCAACCCTATGATGGAGAATGGAACCCTGAGATGTGGAATGGAACCCTGTGACGGGGTATGGAACCCTGAGATGGGAATGGAAACCTGTGATGGGGGATATAACCCTATGATGGGGAATGGAACCCTGAGATGGGAATGGAAACCTGTAATCGGGAATGGAACCCTATGATGGGGAATGGAACCCTGAGATGGGAATGGAATATAACAACTACAGATGGGGAATGGAACCCTGTGATGAGTAATGGAATATAACAACTACAGATGGGGAATGGAACCCTGTGATGGGTAATGAAACACTGTGATGGGGAATGGAACCCTATGGTGGGGAATGGAAACCTGTGATGGGGAATGAAACCCTGTGATGGGGAATGGAACTCTGTGACAGGGTATGGAACCCTGAGATGGGGAATGGAACCCTATGATGGGGAATGGAACCCTGAGATGGGAATGGAAACCTGTGATGGGGAATGGAACCCTATGATGGGGAATGGAACCCTGAGATGGGAATGGAAACCTGTGATGGGGACTGGAACCCTATGATGGGGAATGGAACCCTGAGATGGGAATGGAAACCTGTGATGGGGAATGGAACCCTGAGATGGGAATGGGAACCCTGTGATGGGGCATGGGAACCCTGTGATGGGTAATGGAATATAACAACTAAAGATAGGAAATGGAACCCTGTGATAGGAAATGGAACCCTGCTATGGGGAACGGAACAATGTGATGGGGAACGGAACCCTACGATGGGGAATGAAACCCTGTGATGGGGAATGGAACCTTGTGATGGGGAATGGAACAACGTGATATGGGCAATGGAATCTACGATAGGGAATGGAACAATGTGATGGGCAATGGAACCCTGTGATGGGGAATGAAACCCTGTGATGGGAAATGGAACCCTGTGATGGGGAATGAAACCCTGTGATGGGAAATGAAACCCTGTGATGGGGAATGAAACCCTGTGATGGGGAATGGAACCCTGTGATGGGGAATGAAACCCTGTGATGGGGAATGGAACAACGTGATGGGCAATGGAATCCTACGATAGGGAATGGAACCCTGTGATGGGGAATGAAACCCTGTGATGGGGCATGAAACCCTGTGATGGGAAATGAAACCCTGTGATGGGGAATGAAACCCTGTGATGGGGAATGGAACCCTGTGATGGGGAATGAAACCCTGTGATGGGAAATGAAACCCTGTGATGGGGAATGAAACCCTGTGATGGGGAATGAAACCTTGTGATGGGTAATGGAACAACGTGATGGGCAATGGAATCCTACGATAGGGAATGGAACAATGTGATGGGCAATGGAATCCTACGATAGGGAATGGAACAATGTGATGAGCAATGGAATCCTGTGATGGGGAATGGAACAATGTGATGGGCAATGGAACCCTATGATGGGGAATGGAACCCTGAGATGTGGAATGGAACCCTGTGATGGGGAATGGAACCCTGCGAAGGGAATGGAAACCTGTAATCGGGAATGGAACCCTATGATGGGGAATGGAACCCTGTGATGGGGAATGAAACCCTGTGATGGGGAATGGAACCCTGTGATGGGGAATGAAACCCTTTGATGGGGAATGAAACCCTATGATGGGGAATGAAACCCTGTGATGGGGAATGAAACCCTATGATGGGGAATGGAACCCTGTGATGGGGAATGAAACCCTGTGATGGGGAATGAAACCCTGTGATGGGGAATGAAACCCTATGATGGGGAATGGAACCCTATGATGGGGAATGAAACCCTGTGATGGGGAATGGAACCCTGTGATGGGGAATGGAACCCTGTGATGGGGAATGAAACCCTGTGATGGGGAATGAAACCCTGTGATGGGGAATGAAACCCTGTGATGGGGAATGAAACCCTGTGATGGGCAATGGAATCCTACGATAGGGAATGGAACAATGTGATGGGCAATGGAATCCTACGATAGGGAATGGAACAATGTGATGGGCAATGGAATCCTACGATAGGGAATGGAACAATGTGATGGGCAATGGAATCCTACGATAGGGAATGGAAACCTGTGATGGGGACTGGAACCCTATGATGGGGAATGGAACCCTGAGATGTGGAATGGAACCCTGAGATGGGGAATGGAACCCTGTGATGGGGAATGGAACCCTGCGAAGGGAATGGAAACCTGTAATCGGGAATGGAACCCTATGATGGGGAATGGAACCCTGTGATGGGGAATGAAACCCTGTGATGGGGAATGAAACCCTGTGATGGGGAATGAAACCCTGTGATGGGCAATGGAACCCTGTGATGGGGAATGAAACCCTATGATGGGGAATGGAACCCTGTGATGGGGAATGAAACCCTTTGATGGGGAATGAAACCCTATGATGGGGAATGAAACCCTGTGATGGGGAATTAAACCCTGTGATGGGGAATGGAACCCTGTGATGGGGAATGAAACCCTATGATGGGGAATGAAACCCTGTGATGGGTAATGAAACCCTGTGATGGGGAATGAAATCCTACGATAGGGAATGGAACAATGTGATGGGGAATGGAATCCTACGATAGGGAATGGAACAATGTGATGGGCAATGGAATCCTACGATAGGGAATGGAACAATGTGATGGGGAATGGAATCCTACGATAGGGAATGGAACAATGTGATAGGCAATGGAATCCTGTGATGGGGAATGGAACCCTGTGATGGGGAATGGAACCCTGTGATGGGGAATGAAACCCTTTGATGGGGAATGAAACCCTATGATGGGGAATGAAACCCTGTGATGGGGAATGAAACCCTGTGATGGGGAATGGAACCCTGTGATGGGGAATGAAACCCTTTGATGGGGAATGAAACCCTATGATGGGGAATGAAACCCTGTGATGGGGAATTAAACCCTGTGATGGGGAATGGAACCCTGTGATGGGGAATGAAACCCTGTGATGGGGAATGAAACCCTGTGATGGGGAATGAAACCCTGTGATGGGGAATGAAACCCTGTGATGGGGAATGAAATCCTACGATAGGGAATGGAACAATGTGATGGGGAATGGAATCCTACGATAGGGAATGGAACAATGTGATGGGCAATGGAATCCTACGATAGGGAATGGAACAATGTGATGGGGAATGGAATCCTACGATAGGGAATGGAACAATGTGATAGGCAATGGAATCCTGTGATGGGGAATGGAATCCTGTGATGGGGAATGGAACAATGTGATGGGGAATTGGAATCCTGTGATGGGGTATTGGAATCATGTGATGGGGAATGGAATCCTGTGATGGGGAATGGAATTCTGCGATGGAGAATGGAATCCTGCGATGGAGAATGGAATCCTGCGATGGGGAATGGAATCCTGCGATGGGGAATGGAATCCTGCGATGGGGAATGGAATCCTGCGATGGGGAATGGAATCCTGCGATGGAGAATGGAATCCTGCGATGGAGAATGGAATCCTGCGATGGAGAATGGAATCCTGCGATGGAGAATGGAATCCTACGATAGGGAATGGAACAATGTGATGGGCAATGGAATCCTGCGATGGGGAATGGAACAATGTGATGGGCAATGGAATCTTGTGATGGGGAATGGAATCCTGTGATGGGGAATGGAATCCTGTGATGGGCAATGGAATCCTGTGATGGGGAATGGAATCCTGTGATGGGGAATGGAATCATGTGATGGGAAATGGAATCCTGTGATGGGGAATGGAATCCTGTGATGGGGAATGGAATCCTGTGATGGGGAATGGAATCCTGTGATGGGGAATGGAAGCCTGAGATGAGGAATGGAATCCTGTGATGAGGAATAGAACCCTGCGATGGGGAATGGAACCCTGCGATGAGGAATAGAACCCTTCGATGGGCAATGGAATCCTACGATAGGGAATGGAATCCTGTGATGGGGAATGGAACAATGTGATGGGGAATTGGAATCCTGTGATGGGGAATGGAATCCTGTGATGGGGAATGGAATCCACCGTGTTCTTGGGGACCTTCAACTTTGCAGAAATGTTTTTGGTACCTTTCCCCAGATCTGTGCCTTGACACAATCCTGTCTCGGAGCTCTACGGACAATTCCTTTAACCTCATGGCTTGGTTTTTGCTCTGACATGCACTGTCAACTGTGGGACCTTATATAGACAGGTGTGCCTTTCCAAATCATGTCCAAACAATGGACATTACCACAGGTGGACTCCAATCAAGTTGTAGAAACATCTCAAGGTGATCAATAGAACAGGATGCACTTGAGGTCAGTTTCTACTCTCATAGTAAACACCTGTTTACACCCTTTCATTATGGGGTATTGTGATGTCATTATCGGGTATTGTGATGTCATTATGGGGTATTGTGATGTCATTATGGGGTATTGTGGATTTCTTTTAACATTTACGTAACGTAACAAGATGTGGAAAAAGTCAAGGGGTCTGAATACTTCACGACGGCACTGTAAGTAACATAAGAAAATAATCCTCATCAAAATCTGTCAATTTAAGCTAGAGATCAGTTTTTAGCGTGGGCTGTGTCTCAAAATCACATTTTAGTGGTCGCATACAAACATTTAGAAGATTTATTTTGTGGTACAGTATACTACATTATACTGGTACAGTATACTACATTATACTGGTACAGTATACTACATTATACTGGTACAGTATACTACATTATACTGGTACAGTATACTACATTATACTGGTACAGTATACTACATTACACTACATTATACTGGAACATCATACTACATTATACTGGTACAGTATACTATATTATACTACATCATACTGGAACATCATACTACATTATACTGGTACAGTATACTACATTACACTACATTATACTGGAACATCATACTACATTATACTGGTACAGTATACTACATTGTACTGGTACAGTATACTACATTACACTACATTATACTGGAACATCATACTACATTATACTGGTACAGTATACTACATTACACTACATTATACTGGAACATCATACTACATTATACTGGTACAGTATACTACATCATACTGGTACAGTATACTACATTATACTACATTATACTGGTACAGTATACTACATTACACTACATTATACTGGTACAGTATACTACATTATACTGGTACAGTATACTACATTACACTACATTATACTGGAACATCATACTACATTATACTGGTACAGTATACTACATTATACTGGTACAGTATACTACATTATACTGGTACAGTATACTACATTACACTACATTATACTGGTACAGTATACTACATTATACTGGTACAGTATACTACATTACACAACATTATACTGGTACAGTATACTACATTACACTACATTATACTGGTACAGTATACTACATTATACTGGTACAGTATACTACATTACACTACATTATACTGGAACATCATACTACATTATACTGGTACAGTATACTACATTATACTGGTACAGTATACTACATTATACTGGTACAGTATACTACATTATACTGGTAAAGTATACTACATTATACTGGTACAGTATACTACATTACACTACATTATACTGGTACAGTATACTACATCATACTGGTACAGTATACTACATTAGACTACATTATACTGGTACAGTATACTACATCATACTGGTACAGTATACTACATTATACTGGTACAGTATACTACATTACACTACATTATACTGGTACAGTATAATACATTACACTACATCATACTGGTACAGTACACTACATCATACTGGTACAGTACACTACATCATACTGGTACAGTATACTACATTACACTACATTATACTGGTACAGTATACTACATCATACTGGTACAGTATACTACATTACACTACATTATACTGGTACAGTATACTACATTATAGTGGTACAGTATACTACATTATACTGGTACAGTATACTACATCATACTGGTACAGTATACTACATTACACTACATTATACTGGTACAGTATACTACATCATACTGGTACAGTATACTACATTACACTACATTATACTGGTACAGTATACTACATCATACTGGTACAGTATACTACATTATACTGGTACAGTATACTACATTATACTGGTACAGTATACTACATTATACTGGTACAGTATACTACATTACACTACATTATACTGGTACAGTACACTACATTACACTACATTATACTGGTACAGTATACTACATTACACTACATTATACTGGTACAGTATACTACATTACACTACATTATACTGGTACAGTACACTACATTATACTGGTACAGTATACTACATTATACTGGTACAGTATACTACATTATACTGGTACAGTATACTACATTATACTGGTACAGTATACTACATTACACTACATTATACTGGTACAGTACACTACATTACACTACAATATACTGGTACAGTATACTACATTACACTACATTATACTGGTACAGTATACTACATTACACTACATTATACTGGTACAGTACACTACATTATACTGGTACAGTATACTACATTATACTGGTACAGTATACTACATTACACTACATCATACTGGTGCAGTATACTACATTACACTACATCATACTGGTACAGTATACTACATTATACTGGTACAGTATACTACATTACACTACATCATACTGGTGCAGTATACTACATTACACTACATCATACTGGTACAGTATACTACATTATACTGGTACAGTATACTACATTACACTACATCATACTGGTACAGTATACTACATTACACTACATCATACTGGTACAGTATACTACATTATACTGGTACAGTATACAACATTACACTACATTATACTGGTACAGTATACTACATTATACTGTTACAGTATACTACATTACACTACATCATACTGGTACAGTATACTACATTACACTACATCATACTGGTACAGTATACTACATCATACTGGTACAGTATACTACATTATACTGGTACAGTATACTACATTACACTACATCATACTGGTACAGTATACTACATTATACTGGTACAGGATACTACATTACACTACATTATACTGGTACATTATACTACATTACACTACATTATACTGGTACAGTACACTACATCATACTGGTACAGTATACAACATTATACTGGTACAGTATACTACATTACACTACATTATACTGGTACAGTATACTACATTATACTAGTACAGTATACTACATTACACTACATCATACTGGTACAGTACACTACATCATACTGGTACAGTATACTACATTATACTGGTACAGTATACTACATTACACTACATTATACTGGTACAGTATACTACATTACACTACATTATACTGGTACAGTACACTACATTATACTGGTACAGTATACTACATTATACTGGTACAGTATACTACATTATACTACATTATACTGGTACAGTATACTACATTACACTACATTATACTGGTACAGTATACTACATTACACTACATTATACTGGTACAGTACACTACATCATACTGGTACAGTATACTACATTCCACTACATTATACTGGTACAGTATACTACATTATAGTGGTACAGTATACTACATTATACTGGTACAGTATACTACATTATAGTGGTACAGTATACTACATTATAATACATTATACTTGTACAGTATACTACATTATACTACATTATACTGGTACAGTATACTACATTATACTGGTACAGTATACTACATTACACTACATTATAGTGGTACAGTATATTACATTCCACTACATTATACTGGTACAGTATACTATATTATACTACATTATACTGGTACAGTATACTACATTACACTACATTATACTGGTACAGTACACTACATCATAGTGGTACAGTGTACTACATTATACTGGTACAGTATACTACATTCCACTACATTATACTGGTACAGTATACTACATTATACTGGTACAGTATACTATATTATACTACATTATACTGGTACAGTATACTACATTACACTACATTATACTGGTACAGTATACTATATTACACTGGTACAGTATACTACATCATAGTGGTACAGTATACTACATTATACTGGTACAGTACACTACATCATACTGGTACAGTGTACTACCTCATAGTGGTACAGTATACTACATTACACTACATTATACTGGTACAGTATACTACCTCATAGTGGTACAGTATACTATATTATACTGGTACAGTATACTACATTACACTACATTATACTGGTACAGTATACTATATTATACTGGTACAGTATACTACATTATACTGGTACAGTATACTACATTACACTACATTATACTGGTACAGTATACTACCTCATAGTGGTACAGTATACTATATTATACTGGTACAGTATACTACATTACACTATATTATACTGGTACAGTATACTATATTATACTGGTACAGTATACTACATTACACTACATTATACTGGTACAGTATACTACATTATACTGGTACAGTATACTACCTCATAGTGGTACAGTATACTACATATAGTGGTACAGTATACTATATTACACTGGTACAGTATACTACATCATAGTGGTACAGTATACTACATTATACTGGTACAGTATACTACCTCATAGTGGTACAGTATACTACATTACACTACATTATACTGGTACAGTATACTACATTCCACTACATTATACTGGTACAGTATACTACCTCATAGTGGTACAGTATACTACATATAGTGGTACAGTATACTATATAACACTGGTACAGTATACTACATCATAGTGGTACGGTATACTACCTCATAGTGGTACAGTATACTACATTATAGTGGTACAGTATACTATATTATACTGGTACAGTATACTACATTATACTGGTATAGTGTACTACATTATAGTGGTACAGTATACTACATTATACTGGTACAGTGTACTACATTATAGTGGTACAGTATACTACATATAGTGGTACAGTATTCATTAAATTACATTACATTATACTGGTAGTATACTACATTACATTATACTACATTAAAGTGGTACAGTATACTACATTATACACTACATTATACTGGTACAGGTAACATTACCCTGGCCTGGTGGGGAGGGGGTGAGGTGAGGTGAGGGGGTAACATTACCCTGGCCTGGTGGGGAGGGGGTGAGGTGAGGGGGTAACATTACCCTGGCCTGGTGGGGAGGGGGGTGAGGTGAGGGGGCGTTAGGAGCACAGGGCAGACAAACTGGTGATAGATAATGCCTGAATCATTTATGGGAAGTCCTGCTCCTCACACGATATGTTAGATGACATGTGCCCATCTCCTCTGTTCAGTCCTTGGAGATTTCCACGCTAAAATGTATGTGCATATTTTTTCATAGCAAAGTCGTATTAGAATTTCAGCCCCATCCAGGCAGTGAACATGAAAGGAGAGAGTACTGCAGTGTGATCAACCCCTCGGAGGCCTGGGGGTCCCGGGGGGCACAGTAATGAGGACAGTTAAGTGCTTTGTGGAGTACTACTAGTCCAGTATTACTAGCTAGTACTCTTTAAATATTCTCTCTAACAGCTGTCTGCTCCTCCAGTACTCTAGCTCATCTAGTTGTTACGGTAGTCCAGAACTACTAGCTAGTAGTATGGCCTTCTCTGCCACAGAGACCTCTCTACCACAAAGACCTCTCTGCCACAGAGACCTCTCTACCACAAAGACCTCTCTGCCACAGAGACCTCTCTACCACAGAGACCTCACTACCACAGGGACCTCACTACCACAGGGACCTCTCTACCACAGGGACTTATCTATGGCGCTCTATACCACAGACACCTCTCTACCACAGAGACCTCACTAGCACAGATACCTCTCTACCACAGGGACCTCACTACCACAGATACCTCTCTACCACAGAGACCTCACTACCACAGAGACCTCACTACCACAGAGACCTCACTACCACAGATACCTCTCTACCACAGAGACCTCACTACCACAGAGACCTCACTACCACAGAGACCTCACTACCACAGAGACCTCACTACCACAGACACCTCACTACCACAGAGACCTCACTACCACAGAGACCTCACTACCACAGAGACCTCACTACCACAGATACCTCTCTACCACAGATACCTCACTACCACAGATACCTCTCTACCACAGAGACCTCACTACCACAGAGACCTCACTACCACAGAGACCTCTCTTATCACTTCACCTCTGTCAAACACTATCACAGACTGACTGGCCTAATGACTGTCCTCTGTATTAACACTGAAAATGGGATTTCCTACCACTAGAGGGATTAACCTGATGGACAGACACTACCATAAACCTCCACTAGAGGGTTTAATGATGAACAGACACTACCATAAACCTACCACTAGAGGGTTTAACCTGATGGACAGACACTACCATAAACCTCCACTAGAGGGTTTAATGATGGACAGACACTACCATAAACCTACCACTAGAGGGTTTAACCTGATGACACAGACACTACCATAAACCTACCACTAGAGGGTTTAACCTGATGAAAAGACACTACCATAAACCTACCAATAGGGGGATTAACCTGATGAACAGACACTACAATAAACCTCCACTAGAGGGTTTAATGATGGACACTACCATAAACCTCTACTAGAGGGTTTAACCTGATGGACAGATACTACAATAAACCTACCACTAGAGGGTTTAACCTGATGAACAGACACTACAATAAACCTCCACTAGAGGGTTTAATCTGATGAACAGACACTACCATAAACCTACCACTAGAGGGTTTAACCTGATGAACAGACACTACAATAAACCTCCACTAGAGGGTTTAATGATGGACACTACCATAAACCTCCACTAGAGGGTTTAACGTGATGGACAGATACTACAATAAACCTACCACTAGAGGGTTTAACCTGATGAACAGACACTACAATAAACCTCCACTAGAGGGTTTAACCTGATGAACACACTACCATAAACCTACCACTAGAGGGTTTAACCTGATGAACAGACACTACAATAAACCTCCACTAGAGGGTTTAATGATGGACACTACCATAAACCTCCACTAGAGGGTTTAATGATGGACACTACCATAAACCTCCACTAGAAGGTTTAATGATGGACACTACCATAAACCTAACACTAGAGGGTTTAACCTGATGAACAGACACTACCATAAACCTACCACTAGAGGGTTTAACCTGATGAACAGACACTACCATAAACCTACCAATAGGGGGATTAACCTGATGAACAGACACTACAATAAACCTCCACTAGAGGGTTTAATGATGGACACTACCATAAACCTCCACTAGAGGCTTTAACCTGATGGACAGATACTACCATAAACCTACCACTAGAGGGTTTAATGATGGACACTACCATAAACCTCCACTAGAGGGTTTAACCTGATGGACAGACACTACCATAAACCTACCACTAGAGGGTTTAATGATGAACAGACACTACCATAAACCTACCACTAGGGGGTTTAATGATGGACAGACACTACCATAAACCTACCACTAGAGGGTTTAATGATGAACAGACACTACCATTAACCTACCACTAGAGGGTTTAACCTGATGAACAGACACTACCATAAACCTACCACTAGAGGGTTTAACCTGATGAACAGACACTACTATAAACCTCCACTAGAGGGTTTCATGAACAGACACTACCATAAACCTACCACTAGAGGGTTTAACCTGATGAACAGACACTACCATAAACCTCCACTAGAGGGATTAACCTGATGAACAGACACTACCATAAACCTCCACTAGAGGGTTTAATGATGGACAGACAGTACCATAAACCTCCACTAGAGGGTTTAACCTGATGAACAGACACTACCATAAACCTCCACTAGAGGGTTTAACCTGATGAACAGACACTACCATAAACCTACCACTAGAGGGTTTAACCTGATGAACAGACACTACCATAAACCTCCACTAGAGGGTTTAACCTGATGAACAGACACTACCATAAACCTCCACTAGAGGGATTAACCTGATGGACAGACACTACCATAAACCTCCACTAGAGGGTTTAATGATGAACAGACACTACCATAAACCTACCACTAGAGGGTTTAACCTGATGGACAGACACTACCATAAACCTCCACTAGAGGGTTTAATGATGGACAGACACTACCATAAACCTACCACTAGAGGGTTTAATGATGAACAGACACTACCATAAACCTACCACTAGAGGGTTTAATGATGAACAGACACTACCATAAACCTACCACTAGAGGGTTTAATGATGGACAGACACTACCATAAACCTACCACTAGAGGGTTTAACCTGATGACACAGACACTACCATAAACCTACCACTAGAGGGTTTAACCTGATGAACAGACACTACCATAAACCTACCACTAGAGGGTTTAACCTGATGACCAGACACTACCAGAAACCTACCACTAGAGGGTTTAATGATGGACACTACCATAAACCTACCACTAGAGGGTTTAATGATGGACACTACCATAAACCTACCACTAGAGGGTTTAATGATGGACACTACCATAAACCTACCACTAGAGGGTTTAACCTGATGGACAGACACTACCATAAACCTACCACTAGAGGGTTTAACCTGATGAACAGACACTACCAGAAACCTACCACTAGAGGGTTTAACCTGATGAACAGACACTACCAGAAACCTACCACTAGAGGGTTTAATGATGGACACTACCATAAACCTACCACTAGAGGGTTTAATGATGGACACTACCATAAACCTACCACTAGAGGGTTTAATGATGGACACTACCATAAACCTACCACTAGAGGGTTTAACCTGATGGACAGACACTACCATAAACCTACCACTAGAGGGTTTAACCTGATGAACAAACACTACCATAAACCTCCACTAGAGGGTTTAACCTGATGAACAGACACTACCATAAACCTCCACTAGAGGGTTTAATGATGGACAGACACTACCATAAAGCTACCACTAGAGGGTTTAACCTGATGAACAGACACTACCAGAAACCTACCACTAGAGGGTTTAACCTGATGAACAGACACTACCATACACCTACCACTAGAGGGTTTAATGATGAACAGACACTACCATAAACCTACCACTAGAGGGATTAACCTGATGAACAGACACTACCATAAACCTACCACTAGAGGGTTTAATGATGGACAGACACTACCATAAACCTACCACTAGAGGGTTTAATGATGAACAGACACTACCATAAACCTCCACTAGAGGGTTTAACCTGATGGACAGACACTACCATAAATCTACCACTAGAGGGTTTAATGATGGACACTACCATAAACCTACCACTAGAGGGTTTAATGATGGACACTACCATAAACCTACCACTAGAGGGTGTAATGATGGACACTACCTTAAACCTACCACTAGAGGGTTTAACCTGATGAACAGACACTACCATAAACCTACCACTAGAGGGTTTAATGATGGACACTACCATAAACCTACCACTAGAGGGTTTAATGATGGACACTACCATAAACCTACCACTAGAGGGTTTAATGATGGTCAGACACTACCATAAACCTCCACTAGAGGGTTTAATGATGGACAGACACTACCATAAACCTACCACTAGAGGGTGTAACCTGATGAACAGACACTACCATAAACCTACCACTAGGGGTTTAACCTGATGAACTATATTATACCATACAGGTTTATATTATACTATATTATACTATACAGGTTTATATTATACTATACAGGTTTATATTATACTATATTATACCATACAGGTTTATATTATACTATATTATACTATACAGGTTTATATTATACTATATTATACTATACAGGTTTATATTACACTATACAGGTTTATATTATACTATACAGGTTTATATTATACTATACAGGTTTATATTATACCATACAGGTTTATATTATACTATATTATACTATACAGGTTTATATTATACTATATTATACTATACAGGTTTATATTATACTATACAGGTTTATATTATACTATATTATATTATACAGGTTTATATTATACCATACAGGTTTATATTATACTATATTATACCATACAGGTTTATATTATACTATACAGGTTTATATTATACTATATTATACCATACAGGTTTATATTATACTATATTATACTATACAGGTTTATATTATACCATACAGGTTTATATTATACTATATTATACCATACAGGTTTATATTATACTATATTATATTATACAGGTTTATATTATACTATATTATACCATACAGGTTTATATTATACTATATTATACCATACAGGTTTATATTATACCATACAGGTTTATATTATACTATATTATACCATACAGGTTTATATTATACCATACAGGTTTATATTATACCATACAGGTTTATATTATACTATATTATACCATACAGGTTTATATTATACTATACAGGTTTATATTATACTATATTATACCATACAGGTTTATATTATACCATACAGGTTTATATTATACTATATTATACCATACAGGTTTATATTATACTATATTATACCATACAGGTTTATATTATACTATATTATACTATACAGGTTTATATTATACCATACAGGTTTATATTATACTATATTATACTATACAGGTTTAGATTATACTATATTATACCATACAGGTTTATATTATACTATATTATACCATACAGGTTTATATTATATTATACAGGTTTATATTATACTATATTATACTATACAGGTTTATATTATACTATATTATACTATACAGGTTTATATTATACTATACAGGTTTATATTATACTATACAGGTTTATATTATACTATACAGGTTTATATTATACTATATTATACTATACAGGTTTATATTATACTATATTATACCATACAGGTTTATATTATACTATATTATACCATACAGGTTTATATTATACTATATTATACTATACAGGTTTATATTATACTATATTATACTATACAGGTTTATATTATACCATACAGGTTTATATTATACTATACAGGTTTATATTATACTATATTATACTATACAGGTTTATATTATACTATACAGGTTTATATTATACTATATTATACTATACAGGTTTATATTATACTATATTATACTATACAGGTTTATATTATACTATATTATACTATACAGGTTTATATTATACCATACAGGTTTATATTATACTATATTATACTATACAGGTTTATATTATACTATGCAGGTTTATATTATACTATATTATACTATACAGGTTTATATTATACTATATTATACTATACAGGTTTATATTATACTATATTATACTATACAGGTTTATATTATACCATACAGGTTTATATTATACTATACAGGTTTATATTATACTATATTATACCATACAGGTTTATATTATACTATATTATACTATACAGGTTTATATTATACTATACAGGTTTATATTATACTATATTATATTATACAGGTTTATATTATACTATACAGGTTTATATTATACTATATTATACCATACAGGTTTATATTATACTATATTATACTATACAGGTTTATATTATACTATACAGGTTTATATTATACTATACAGGTTTATATTATACTATATTATACTATACAGGTTTATATTATACTATATTATACCATACAGGTTTATATTATACCATACAGGTTTATATTATACTATATTATACTATACAGGTTTATATTATACTATACAGGTTTATATTATACTATATTATACCATACAGGTTTATATTATACCATTCAGGTTTATATTATACTATATTATATTATACAGGTTTATATTATACTATATTATACCATTCAGGTTTATATTATACTATACAGGTTTATATTATACTATATTATACTATACAGGTTTATATTATACTATACTATACAGGTTTATATTATACTATATTATACTATACAGGTTTATATTATACCATACAGGTTTATATTATACTATATTATACCATACAGGTTTATATTATACTATATTATACTATACAGGTTTATATTATACTATACAGGTTTATATTATACTATATTATACTATACAGGTTTATATTATACTATATTATACCATACAGGTTTATATTATACTATATTATACCATACAGGTTTATATTATACTATATTATACTATACAGGTTTATATTATACTATATTATACTATACAGGTTTATATTATACCATACAGGTTTATATTATACTATACAGGTTTATATTATACTATATTATACTATACAGGTTTATATTATACTATACAGGTTTATATTATACTATATTATACTATACAGGTTTATATTATACTATATTATACTATACAGGTTTATATTATACTATATTATACTATACAGGTTTATATTATACCATACAGGTTTATATTATACTATATTATACTATACAGGTTTATATTATACTATGCAGGTTTATATTATACTATATTATACTATACAGGTTTATATTATACTATATTATACTATACAGGTTTATATTATACTATATTATACTATACAGGTTTATATTATACCATACAGGTTTATATTATACTATATTATACTATACAGGTTTATATTATACCATACAGGTTTATATTATACTATACAGGTTTATATTATACTATATTATACCATACAGGTTTATATTATACTATATTATACTATACAGGTTTATATTATACTATACAGGTTTATATTATACTATATTATATTATACAGGTTTATATTATACTATACAGGTTTATATTATACTATATTATACCATACAGGTTTATATTATACTATATTATACTATACAGGTTTATATTATACTATACAGGTTTATATTATACTATACAGGTTTATATTATACTATATTATACTATACAGGTTTATATTATACTATATTATACCATACAGGTTTATATTATACCATACAGGTTTATATTATACTATATTATACTATACAGGTTTATATTATACTATACAGGTTTATATTATACTATATTATACCATACAGGTTTATATTATACCATTCAGGTTTATATTATACTATATTATATTATACAGGTTTATATTATACTATATTATACCATTCAGGTTTATATTATACTATATTATACTATACAGGTTTATATTATACTATATTATACCATACAGGTTTATATTATACTATATTATACTATACAGGTTTATATTATACTATAGGTTTATATTATACTATACAGGTTTATATTATACTCTATTATACTATACAGGTTTATATTATACAATACAGGTTTATATTATACTATACAGGTTTATATTATACTATATTATACTATACAGGTTTATATTATACTATATTATACCATACAGGTTTATATTATACTATACAGGTTTATATTATACTATATTATACTATACAGGTTTATATTATACCATACAGGTTTATATTATACTATATTATACCATACAGGTTTATATTATACTATACAGGTTTATATTATACTATATTATACTATACAGGTTTATATTATACCATACAGGTTTATATTATACTATATTATACCATACAGGTTTATATTATACTATATTATACTATACAGGTTTATATTATACTATATAGGTTTATATTATACCATACAGTTTATATTATACTATATTATACTATACAGGTTTATATTATACTATATTATACCATACAGGTTAATATTATACTATATTATATTATACAGGTTTATATTATACTATATTATATTATACAGGTTTATATTATACTATATTATACTATACAGGTTTATATTATACTATATTATACTATACAGGTTTATATTATACTATATTATACTATACAGGTTTATATTATACTATATTATACCATACAGGTTTATATTATACTATACAGGTTTATATTATACTATATTATACCATACAGGTTTATATTATACTATATAGGTTTATATTATACCATACAGGTTTATATTATACTATATTATACTATACAGGTTTATATTATACTATATTATACCATACAGGTTTATATTATACTATATTATATTATACAGGTTTATATTATACTATATTATATTATACAGGTTTATATTATACTATATTATACTATACAGGTTTATATTATACTATATTATACTATACAGGTTTATATTATACTATATTATACTATACAGGTTTATATTATACTATATTATACCATACAGGTTTATATTATACTATACAGGTTTATATTATACTATATTATACCATACAGGTTTATATTATACTATACAGGTTTATATTATACTATATTATATTATACAGGTTTATATTATACTATATTATACTATACAGGTTTATATTATACTATATTATACTATACAGGTTTATATTATACTATACAGGTTTATATTATACTATATTATACTATACAGGTTTATATTATACAATACAGGTTTATATTATACTATACAGGTTTATATTATACTATATTATACTATACAGGTTTATATTATACTATATTATACCATACAGGTTTATATTATACTATACAGGTTTATATTATACTATATTATACTATACAGGTTTATATTATACCATACAGGTTTATATTATACTATATTATACCATACAGGTTTATATTATACTATACAGGTTTATATTATACTATATTATACTATACAGGTTTATATTATACCATACAGGTTTATATTATACTATATTATACCATACAGGTTTATATTATACTATATTATAATATACAGGTTTATATTATACTATATAGGTTTATATTATACCATACAGGTTTATATTATACTATATTATACTATACAGGTTTATATTATACTATATTATACCATACAGGTTTATATTATACTATATTATATTATACAGGTTTATATTATACTATATTATATTATACAGGTTTATATTATACTATATTATACTATACAGGTTTATATTATACTATATTATACTATACAGGTTTATATTATACTATATTATACCATACAGGTTTATATTATACTATACAGGTTTATATTATACTATATTATACCATACAGGTTTATATTATACTATACAGGTTTATATTATACTATATTATATTATACAGGTTTATATTATACTATATTATACTATACAGGTTTATATTATACTATATTATACTATACAGGTTTATATTATACTATACAGGTTTATATTATACTATATTATACTATACAGGTTTATATTATACTATACAGGTTTATATTATACTATATTATACCATACAGGTTTATATTATACTATATTATACCATACAGGTTTATATTATACTATATTATACTATACAGGTTTATATTATACCATACAGGTTTATATTATACTATACAGGTTTATATTATACTATATTATACTATACAGGTTTATATTATACTATATTATACTATACAGGTTTATATTATACTATATTATACTATACAGGTTTATATTATACCATACAGGTTTATATTATACTATATTATACTATACAGGTTTATATTATACTATACAGGTTTATATTATACTATATTATACCATACAGGTTTATATTATACTATATTATACTATACAGGTTTATATTATACTATATTATACTATACAGGTTTATATTATACCATACAGGTTTATATTATACTATACAGGTTTATATTATACTATATTATACTATACAGGTTTATATTATACTATATTATACTATACAGGTTTATATTATACTATATTATACTATACAGGTTTATATTATACTATATTATACTATACAGGTTTATATTACACTATACAGGTTTATATTATACTATACAGGTTTATATTATACTATACAGGTTTATATTATACCATACAGGTTTATATTATACTATATTATACTATACAGGTTTATATTATACTATATTATACTATACAGGTTTATATTATACTATACAGGTTTATATTATACTATATTATATTATACAGGTTTATATTATACCATACAGGTTTATATTATACTATATTATACCATACAGGTTTATATTATACTATACAGGTTTATATTATACTATATTATACCATACAGGTTTATATTATACTATATTATACTATACAGGTTTATATTATACCATACAGGTTTATATTATACTATATTATACCATACAGGTTTATATTATACTATATTATATTATACAGGTTTATATTATACTATATTATACCATACAGGTTTATATTATACTATATTATACCATACAGGTTTATATTATACCATACAGGTTTATATTATACTATATTATACCATACAGGTTTATATTATACCATACAGGTTTATATTATACCATACAGGTTTATATTATACTATATTATACCATACAGGTTTATATTATACTATACAGGTTTATATTATACTATATTATACCATACAGGTTTATATTATACCATACAGGTTTATATTATACTATATTATACCATACAGGTTTATATTATACTATATTATACCATACAGGTTTATATTATACTATATTATACTATACAGGTTTATATTATACCATACAGGTTTATATTATACTATATTATACTATACAGGTTTAGATTATACTATATTATACCATACAGGTTTATATTATACTATATTATACCATACAGGTTTATATTATATTATACAGGTTTTATATTATACTATATTATACTATACAGGTTTATATTATACTATATTATACTATACAGGTTTATATTATACTATACAGGTTTATATTATACTATACAGGTTTATATTATACTATACAGGTTTATATTATACTATATTATACTATACAGGTTTATATTATACTATATTATACCATACAGGTTTATATTATACTATATTATACCATACAGGTTTATATTATACTATATTATACTATACAGGTTTATATTATACTATATTATACTATACAGGTTTATATTATACCATACAGGTTTATATTATACTATACAGGTTTATATTATACTATATTATACTATACAGGTTTATATTATACTATACAGGTTTATATTATACTATATTATACTATACAGGTTTATATTATACTATATTATACTATACAGGTTTATATTATACTATATTATACTATACAGGTTTATATTATACCATACAGGTTTATATTATACTATACAGGTTTATATTATACTATATTATACTATACAGGTTTATATTATACTATACAGGTTTATATTATACTATATTATACTATACAGGTTTATATTATACTATATTATACTATACAGGTTTATATTACACTATACAGGTTTATATTATACTATACAGGTTTATATTATACTATACAGGTTTATATTATACCATACAGGTTTATATTATACTATATTATACTATACAGGTTTATATTATACTATATTATACTATACAGGTTTATATTATACTATACAGGTTTATATTATACTATATTATATTATACAGGTTTATATTATACCATACAGGTTTATATTATACTATATTATACCATACAGGTTTATATTATACTATACAGGTTTATATTATACTATATTATACCATACAGGTTTATATTATACTATATTATACTATACAGGTTTATATTATACCATACAGGTTTATATTATACTATATTATACCATACAGGTTTATATTATACTATATTATATTATACAGGTTTATATTATACTATATTATACCATACAGGTTTATATTATACTATATTATACCATACAGGTTTATATTATACCATACAGGTTTATATTATACTATATTATACCATACAGGTTTATATTATACCATACAGGTTTATATTATACCATACAGGTTTATATTATACTATATTATACCATACAGGTTTATATTATACTATACAGGTTTATATTATACTATATTATACCATACAGGTTTATATTATACCATACAGGTTTATATTATACTATATTATACCATACAGGTTTATTATACTATATTATACCATACAGGTTTATATTATACTATATTATACTATACAGGTTTATATTATACCATACAGGTTTATATTATACTATATTATACTATACAGGTTTAGATTATACTATATTATACCATACAGGTTTATATTATACTATATTATACCATACAGGTTTATATTATATTATACAGGTTTATATTATACTATATTATACTATACAGGTTTATATTATACTATATTATACTATACAGGTTTATATTATACTATACAGGTTTATATTATACTATACAGGTTTATATTATACTATACAGGTTTATATTATACTATATTATACTATACAGGTTTATATTATACTATATTATACCATACAGGTTTATATTATACTATATTATACCATACAGGTTTATATTATACTATATTATACTATACAGGTTTATATTATACTATATTATACTATACAGGTTTATATTATACCATACAGGTTTATATTATACTATACAGGTTTATATTATACTATATTATACTATACAGGTTTATATTATACTATACAGGTTTATATTATACTATATTATACTATACAGGTTTATATTATACTATATTATACTATACAGGTTTATATTATACTATATTATACTATACAGGTTTATATTATACCATACAGGTTTATATTATACTATACAGGTTTATATTATACTATATTATACTATACAGGTTTATATTATACTATACAGGTTTATATTATACTATATTATACTATACAGGTTTTATATTATACTATATTATACTATACAGGTTTATATTATACTATATTATACTATACAGGTTTATATTATACCATACAGGTTTATATTATACTATATTATACTATACAGGTTTATATTATACTATGCAGGTTTATATTATACTATATTATACTATACAGGTTTATATTATACTATATTATACTATACAGGTTTATATTATACTATACAGGTTTATATTATACTATACAGGTTTATATTATACTATACAGGTTTATATTATACTATATTATACTATACAGGTTTATATTATACTATATTATACCATACAGGTTTATATTATACTATATTATACCATACAGGTTTATATTATACTATATTATACTATACAGGTTTATATTATACTATATTATACTATACAGGTTTATATTATACCATACAGGTTTATATTATACTATACAGGTTTATATTATACTATATTATACTATACAGGTTTATATTATACTATACAGGTTTATATTATACTATATTATACTATACAGGTTTTATATTATACTATATTATACTATACAGGTTTATATTATACTATATTATACTATACAGGTTTATATTATACCATACAGGTTTATATTATACTATACAGGTTTATATTATACTATATTATACTATACAGGTTTATATTATACTATACAGGTTTTATATTATACTATATTATACTATACAGGTTTATATTATACTATATTATACTATACAGGTTTATATTATACTATATTATACTATACAGGTTTATATTATACCATACAGGTTTATATTATACTATATTATACTATACAGGTTTATATTATACTATGCAGGTTTATATTATACTATATTATACTATACAGGTTTATATTATACTATATTATACTATACAGGTTTATATTATACTATATTATACTATACAGGTTTATATTATACCATACAGGTTTATATTATACTATATTATACTATACAGGTTTATATTATACCATACAGGTTGATATTATACTATACAGGTTTATATTATACTATATTATACCATACAGGTTTATATTATACTATATTATACTATACAGGTTTATATTATACTATACAGGTTTATATTATACTATATTATATTATACAGGTTTATATTATACTATACAGGTTTATATTATACTATATTATACCATACAGGTTTATATTATACTATATTATACTATACAGGTTTATATTATACTATACAGGTTTATATTATACTATACAGGTTTATATTATACTATATTATACTATACAGGTTTATATTATACTATATTATACCATACAGGTTTATATTATACCATACAGGTTTATATTATACTATATTATACTATACAGGTTTATATTATACTATACAGGTTTATATTATACTATATTATACCATACAGGTTTATATTATACCATTCAGGTTTATATTATACTATATTATATTATACAGGTTTATATTATACTATATTATACCATTCAGGTTTATATTATACTATACAGGTTTATATTATACTATATTATACTATACAGGTTTATATTATACTATACTATACAGGTTTATATTATACTATATTATACTATACAGGTTTATATTATACCATACAGGTTTTATATTATACTATATTATACCATACAGGTTTATATTATACTATATTATACTATACAGGTTTATATTATACTATACAGGTTTATATTATACTATATTATACTATACAGGTTTATATTATACTATATTATACCATACAGGTTTATATTATACTATATTATACCATACAGGTTTTATATTATACTATATTATACTATACAGGTTTATATTATACTATATTATACTATACAGGTTTATATTATACCATACAGGTTTATATTATACTATACAGGTTTATATTATACTATATTATACTATACAGGTTTATATTATACTATACAGGTTTATATTATACTATATTATACTATACAGGTTTATATTATACTATATTATACTATACAGGTTTATATTATACTATATTATACTATACAGGTTTATATTATACCATACAGGTTTATATTATACTATATATTATACTATACAGGTTTATATTATACCATACAGGTTTATATTATACTATATTATACCATACAGGTTTATATTATACTATATTATACTATACAGGTTTATATTATACTATATAGGTTTATATTATACCATACAGGTTTATATTATACTATATTATACTATACAGGTTTATATTATACTATATTATACCATACAGGTTAATATTATACTATATTATATTATACAGGTTTATATTATACTATATTATATTATACAGGTTTATATTATACTATATTATACTATACAGGTTTATATTATACTATATTATACTATACAGGTTTATATTATACTATATTATACTATACAGGTTTATATTATACTATATTATACCATACAGGTTTATATTATACTATACAGGTTTATATTATACTATATTATACCATACAGGTTTATATTATACTATATAGGTTTTATATTATACCATACAGGTTTATATTATACTATATTATACTATACAGGTTTATATTATACTATATTATACCATACAGGTTTATATTATACTATATTATATTATACAGGTTTATATTATACTATATTATATTATACAGGTTTATATTATACTATATTATACTATACAGGTTTATATTATACTATATTATACTATACAGGTTTATATTATACTATATTATACTATACAGGTTTATATTATACTATATTATACCATACAGGTTTATATTATACTATACAGGTTTATATTATACTATATTATACCATACAGGTTTATATTATACTATACAGGTTTATATTATACTATATTATATTATACAGGTTTATATTATACTATATTATACTATACAGGTTTATATTATACTATATTATACTATACAGGTTTATATTATACTATACAGGTTTATATTATACTATATTATACTATACAGGTTTATATTATACAATACAGGTTTATATTATACTATACAGGTTTATATTATACTATATTATACTATACAGGTTTATATTATACTATATTATACCATACAGGTTTATATTATACTATACAGGTTTATATTATACTATATTATACTATACAGGTTTATATTATACCATACAGGTTTATATTATACTATATTATACCATACAGGTTTATATTATACTATACAGGTTTATATTATACTATATTATACTATACAGGTTTATATTATACCATACAGGTTTATATTATACTATATTATACCATACAGGTTTATATTATACTATATTATAATATACAGGTTTATATTATACTATATAGGTTTATATTATACTATACAGGTTTATATTATACTATATTATACTATACAGGTTTATATTATACTATATTATACCATACAGGTTTATATTATACCATACAGGTTTATATTATACTATATTATACTATACAGGTTTATATTATACTATACAGGTTTATATTATACTATATTATACTATACAGGTTTATATTATACTATATTATACCATACAGGTTTATATTATACCATTCAGGTTTATATTATACTATATTATATTATACAGGTTTATATTATACTATATTATACCATTCAGGTTTATATTATACTATATTATACTATACAGGTTTATATTATACTATATTATACCATACAGGTTTATATTATACTATATTATACTATACAGGTTTATATTATACTATACAGGTTTATATTATACTATACAGGTTTATATTATACTCTATTATACTATACAGGTTTATATTATACAATACAGGTTTATATTATACTATACAGGTTTATATTATACTATATTATACTATACAGGTTTATATTATACTATATTATACCATACAGGTTTATATTATACTATACAGGTTTATATTATACTATATTATACTATACAGGTTTATATTATACCATAGGTTTATATTATACTATATTATTTATATTATACTATACAGGTTTATTATACTATATTATACTATACAGGTTTATATTATATACGTTTATATTATACTATATTATACCATACAGGTTTATATTATACTATATTATACTATACAGGTTTATATTATACTATATAGGTTTATATTATACCATACAGGTTTATATTATACTATATTATACTATACAGGTTTATATTATACTATATTATACTATACAGGTTAATATTATACTATATTATATTATACAGGTTTATATTATACTATATTATATTATACAGGTTTATATTATACTATATTATACTATACAGGTTTTATATTATACTATATTATACTATACAGGTTTATATTATACTATATTATACTATACAGGTTTATATTATACTATATTATACCATACAGGTTTATATTATACTATACAGGTTTATATTATACTATATTATACCATACAGGTTTATATTATACTATATAGGTTTATATTATACCATACAGGTTTATATTATACTATATTATACTATACAGGTTTATATTATACTATATTATACCATACAGGTTTATATTATACTATATTATATTATACAGGTTTATATTATACTATATTATATTATACAGGTTTATATTATACTATATTATACTATACAGGTTTATATTATACTATATTATACTATACAGGTTTATATTATACTATATTATACTATACAGGTTTATATTATACTATATTATACCATACAGGTTTATATTATACTATACAGGTTTATATTATACTATATTATACCATACAGAGTTTATATTATATACAGGTTTATATTATACTATATTATATTATACAGGTTTATATTATACTATATTATACTATACAGGTTTATATTATACTATATTATACTATACAGGTTTATATTATACTATACAGGTTTATATTATACTATATTATACTATACAGGTTTATATTATACAATACAGGTTTATATTATACTATACAGGTTTTATATTATACTATATTATACTATACAGGTTTATATTATACTATATTATACCATACAGGTTTATATTATACTATACAGGTTTATATTATTATATTATACTATACAGGTTTATATTATACCATACAGGTTTATATTATACTATATTATACCATACAGGTTTATATTATACTATACAGGTTTATATTATACTATATTATACTATACAGGTTTATATTATACCATACAGGTTTATATTATACTATATTATACCATACAGGTTTATATTATACTATATTATAATATACAGGTTTATATTATACTATATAGGTTTATATTATACCATACAGGTTTATATTATACTATATTATACTATACAGGTTTATATTATTATATTATACCATACAGGTTTATATTATACTATATTATATTATACAGGTTTATATTATACTATATTATATTATACAGGTTTATATTATACTATATTATACTATACAGGTTTATATTATTATATTATACTATACAGGTTTATATTATACTATATTATACCATACAGGTTTATATTATACTATACAGGTTTATATTATACTATATTATACCATACAGGTTTATATTATTATACAGGTTTATATTATACTATATTATATTATACAGGTTTATATTATTTATTATACTATACAGGTTTATATTATACTATATTATACTATACAGGTTTATATTATACTATACAGGTTTATATTATACTATATTATACTATACAGGTTTATATTATACTATACAGGTTTATATTATACTATATTATACCATACAGGTTTATATTATACTATATTATACCATACAGGTTTATATTATACTATATTATACTATACAGGTTTATATTATACCATACAGGTTTATATTATACTATATTATATTATACAGGTTTATATTATACTATACAGGTTTATATTATACTATATTATACCATACAGGTTTATATTATACTATATTATACTATACAGGTTTATATTATACTATACAGGTTTATATTATACTATACAGGTTTATATTATACTATATTATACTATACAGGTTTATATTATACTATATTATACTATACAGGTTTATATTATACCATACAGGTTTATATTATACTATATTATACCATACAGGTTTATATTATACTATATTATAATATACAGGTTTATATTATACTATATAGGTTTATATTATACCATACAGGTTTATATTATACTATATTATACTATACAGGTTTATATTATACTATATTATACCATACAGGTTTATATTATACTATATTATATTATACAGGTTTATATTATACTATATTATATTATACAGGTTTATATTATACTATATTATACTATACAGGTTTATATTATACTATATTATACTATACAGGTTTATATTATACTATATTATACCATACAGGTTTATATTATACTATACAGGTTTATATTATACTATATTATACCATACAGGTTTATATTATACTATACAGGTTTATATTATACTATATTATATTATACAGGTTTATATTATACTATATTATACTATACAGGTTTATATTATACTATATTATACTATACAGGTTTATATTATACTATACAGGTTTATATTATACTATATTATACTATACAGGTTTATATTATACTATACAGGTTTATATTATACTATATTATACCATACAGGTTTATATTATACTATATTATACCATACAGGTTTATATTATACTATATTATACTATACAGGTTTATATTATACCATACAGGTTTATATTATACTATACAGGTTTATATTATACTATATTATACTATACAGGTTTATATTATACTATATTATACTATACAGGTTTATATTATACTATATTATACTATACAGGTTTATATTATACCATACAGGTTTATATTATACTATATTATACTATACAGGTTTATATTATACTATACAGGTTTATATTATACTATATTATACCATACAGGTTTATATTATACTATATTATACTATACAGGTTTATATTATACTATATTATACTATACAGGTTTATATTATACCATACAGGTTTATATTATACTATACAGGTTTATATTATACTATATTATACTATACAGGTTTATATTATACTATATTATACTATACAGGTTTATATTATACTATATTATACTATACAGGTTTATATTATACTATATTATACTATACAGGTTTATATTACACTATACAGGTTTATATTATACTATACAGGTTTATATTATACTATACAGGTTTATATTATACCATACAGGTTTATATTATACTATATTATACTATACAGGTTTATATTATACTATATTATACTATACAGGTTTATATTATACTATACAGGTTTATATTATACTATATTATATTATACAGGTTTATATTATACCATACAGGTTTATATTATACTATATTATACCATACAGGTTTATATTATACTATACAGGTTTATATTATACTATATTATACCATACAGGTTTATATTATACTATATTATACTATACAGGTTTTATATTATACCATACAGGTTTATATTATACTATATTATACCATACAGGTTTATATTATACTATATTATATTATACAGGTTTATATTATACTATATTATACCATACAGGTTTATATTATACTATATTATACCATACAGGTTTATATTATACCATACAGGTTTATATTATACTATATTATACCATACAGGTTTATATTATACCATACAGGTTTATATTATACCATACAGGTTTATATTATACTATATTATACCATACAGGTTTATATTATACTATACAGGTTTATATTATACTATATTATACCATACAGGTTTATATTATACCATACAGGTTTATATTATACTATATTATACCATACAGGTTTATATTATACTATATTATACCATACAGGTTTATATTATACTATATTATACTATACAGGTTTATATTATACCATACAGGTTTATATTATACTATATTATACTATACAGGTTTAGATTATACTATATTATACCATACAGGTTTATATTTATATTATACCATACAGGTTTATATTATATTATACAGGTTTATATTATACTATATTATACTATACAGGTTTATATTATACTATATTATACTATACAGGTTTATATTATACTATACAGGTTTATATTATACTATACAGGTTTATATTATACTATACAGGTTTATATTATACTATATTATACTATACAGGTTTATATTATACTATATTATACCATACAGGTTTATATTATACTATATTATACCATACAGGTTTATATTATACTATATTATACTATACAGGTTTATATTATACTATATTATACTATACAGGTTTATATTATACCATACAGGTTTATATTATACTATACAGGTTTATATTATACTATATTATATATACAGGTTTATATTATACTATACAGGTTTATATTATACTATATTATACTATACAGGTTTATATTATACTATATTATACTATACAGGTTTATATTATACTATATTATACTATACAGGTTTATATTATACCATACAGGTTTATATTATACTATACAGGTTTATATTATACTATATTATACTATACAGGTTTATATTATACTATACAGGTTTATATTATACTATATTATACTATACAGGTTTATATTATACTATATTATACTATACAGGTTTATATTATACTATATTATACTATACAGGTTTATATTATACCATACAGGTTTATATTATACTATATTATACTATACAGGTTTATATTATACTATGCAGGTTTATATTATACTATATTATACTATACAGGTTTATATTATACTATATTATACTATACAGGTTTATATTATACTATATTATACTATACAGGTTTATATTATACCATACAGGTTTATATTATACTATATTATACTATACAGGTTTATATTATATACAGGTTTATATTATACTATACAGGTTTATATTATACTATATTATACCATACAGGTTTATATTATACTATATTATACTATACAGGTTTATATTATACTATACAGGTTTATATTATACTATATTATATTATACAGGTTTATATTATACTATACAGGTTTATATTATACTATATTATACCATACAGGTTTATATTATACTATATTATACTATACAGGTTTATATTATACTATACAGGTTTATATTATACTATATTATACTATACAGGTTTATATTATACTATATTATACCATACAGGTTTATATTATATACAGGTTTATATTATACTATATTATACTATACAGGTTTATATTATACTATACAGGTTTATATTATACTATATTATACCATACAGGTTTATATTATACAGGTTTATATTATACTATATTATATTATACAGGTTTATATTATACTATATTATACCATTCAGGTTTATATTATACTATACAGGTTTATATTATACTATATTATACTATACAGGTTTATATTATACTATACTATACAGGTTTATATTTATATATTATACTATACAGGTTTATATTATACCATACAGGTTTATATTATACTATATTATACCATACAGGTTTATATTATACTATATTATACTATACAGGTTTATATTATACTATACAGGTTTATATTATACTATATTATACTATACAGGTTTATATTATACTATACAGGTTTATATTATACTATATTATACCATACAGGTTTATATTATACTATATTATACTATACAGGTTTATATTATACTATATTATACTATACAGGTTTATATTATACCATACAGGTTTATATTATACTATACAGGTTTATATTATACTATATTATACTATACAGGTTTATATTATACTATACAGGTTTATATTATACTATATTATACTATACAGGTTTATATTATACTATATTATACTATACAGGTTTATATTATACTATATTATACTATACAGGTTTATATTATACCATACAGGTTTATATTATACTATATTATACTATACAGGTTTATATTATACCATACAGGTTTATATTATACTATATTATACCATACAGGTTTATATTATACTATATTATACTATACAGGTTTATATTATACTATATAGGTTTATATTATACCATACAGGTTTATATTATACTATATTATACTATACAGGTTTATATTATACTATATTATACCATACAGGTTAATATTATACTATATTATATTATACAGGTTTATATTATACTATATTATATTATACAGGTTTATATTATACTATATTATACTATACAGGTTTATATTATACTATATTATACTATACAGGTTTATATTATACTATATTATACTATACAGGTTTATATTTATATTATACCATACAGGTTTATATTATACTATACAGGTTTATATTATACTATATTATACCATACAGGTTTATATTATACTATATAGGTTTATATTATACCATACAGGTTTATATTATACTATATTATACTATACAGGTTTATATTATACTATATTATACCATACAGGTTTATATTATACTATATTATATTATACAGGTTTATATTATACTATATTATATTATACAGGTTTATATTATACTATATTATACTATACAGGTTTATATTATACTATATTATACTATACAGGTTTATATTATACTATATTATACTATACAGGTTTATATTATACTATATTATACCATACAGGTTTATATTATACTATACAGGTTTATATTATACTATATTATACCATACAGGTTTATATTATACTATACAGGTTTATATTATACTATATTATATTATACAGGTTTATATTATACTATATTATACTATACAGGTTTATATTATACTATATTATACTATACAGGTTTATATTATACTATACAGGTTTATATTATACTATATTATACTATACAGGTTTATATTATACAATACAGGTTTATATTATACTATACAGGTTTATATTATACTATATTATACTATACAGGTTTATATTATACTATATTATACCATACAGGTTTATATTATACTATACAGGTTTATATTATACTATATTATACTATACAGGTTTATATTATACCATACAGGTTTATATTATACTATATTATACCATACAGGTTTATATTATACTATACAGGTTTATATTATACTATATTATACTATACAGGTTTATATTATACCATACAGGTTTATATTATACTATATTATACCATACAGGTTTATATTATACTATATTATAATATACAGGTTTATATTATACTATATAGGTTTATATTATACTATACAGGTTTATATTATACTATATTATACTATACAGGTTTATATTATACTATATTATACCATACAGGTTTATATTATACCATACAGGTTTATATTATACTATATTATACTATACAGGTTTATATTATACTATACAGGTTTATATTATACTATATTATACCATACAGCTTTATATTATACCATTCAGGTTTATATTATACTATATTATATTATACAGGTTTATATTATACTATATTATACCATTCAGGTTTATATTATACTATATTATACTATACAGGTTTATATTATACTATATTATACCATACAGGTTTATATTATACTATATTATACTATACAGGTTTATATTATACTATACAGGTTTATATTATACTATACAGGTTTATATTATACTCTCTTATACTATACAGGTTTATATTATACAATACAGGTTTATATTATACTATACAGGTTTATATTATACTATATTATACTATACAGGTTTATATTATACTATATTATACCATACAGGTTTATATTATACTATACAGGTTTATATTATACTATATTATACTATACAGGTTTATATTATACCATACAGGTTTATATTATACTATATTATACCATACAGGTTTATATTATACTATACAGGTTTATATTATACTATATTATACTATACAGGTTTATATTATACCATACAGGTTTATATTATACTATATTATACCATACAGGTTTATATTATACTATATTATACTATACAGGTTTATATTATACTATATAGGTTTATATTATACCATACAGGTTTATATTATACTATATTATACTATACAGGTTTATATTATACTATATTATACCATACAGGTTAATATTATACTATATTATATTATACAGGTTTATATTATACTATATTATATTATACAGGTTTATATTATACTATATTATACTATACAGGTTTATATTATACTATATTATACTATACAGGTTTATATTATACTATATTATACTATACAGGTTTATATTATACTATATTATACCATACAGGTTTATATTATACTATACAGGTTTATATTATACTATATTATACCATACAGGTTTATATTATACTATATAGGTTTATATTATACCATACAGGTTTATATTATACTATATTATACTATACAGGTTTATATTATACTATATTATACCATACAGGTTTATATTATACTATATTATATTATACAGGTTTATATTATACTATATTATATTATACAGGTTTATATTATACTATATTATACTATACAGGTTTATATTATACTATATTATACTATACAGGTTTATATTATACTATATTATACTATACAGGTTTATATTATACTATATTATACCATACAGGTTTATATTATACTATACAGGTTTATATTATACTATATTATACCATACAGGTTTTATATTATACTATACAGGTTTATATTATACTATATTATATTATACAGGTTTATATTATACTATATTATACTATACAGGTTTATATTATACTATATTATACTATACAGGTTTATATTATACTATACAGGTTTATATTATACTATATTATACTATACAGGTTTATATTATACAATACAGGTTTATATTATACTATACAGGTTTATATTATACTATATTATACTATACAGGTTTATATTATACTATATTATACCATACAGGTTTATATTATACTATACAGGTTTATATTATACTATATTATACTATACAGGTTTATATTATACCATACAGGTTTATATTATACTATATATACCATACAGGTTTATATTATACTATACAGGTTTATATTATACTATATTATACTATACAGGTTTATATTATACCATACAGGTTTATATTATACTATATTATACCATACAGGTTTATATTATACTATATTATAATATACAGGTTTATATTATACTATATAGGTTTATATTATACCATACAGGTTTATATTATACTATATTATACTATACAGGTTTATATTATACTATATTATACCATACAGGTTTATATTATACTATATTATATTATACAGGTTTATATTATACTATATTATATTATACAGGTTTATATTATACTATATTATACTATACAGGTTTATATTATACTATATTATACTATACAGGTTTATATTATACTATATTATACCATACAGGTTTATATTATACTATACAGGTTTATATTATACTATATTATACCATACAGGTTTATATTATACTATACAGGTTTATATTATACTATATTATATTATACAGGTTTATATTATACTATATTATACTATACAGGTTTATATTATACTATATTATACTATACAGGTTTATATTATACTATACAGGTTTATATTATACTATATTATACTATACAGGTTTATATTATACTATACAGGTTTATATTATACTATATTATACCATACAGGTTTATATTATACTATATTATACCATACAGGTTTATATTATACTATATTATACTATACAGGTTTATATTATATACAGGTTTATATTATACTATACAGGTTTATATTATACTATATTATACTATACAGGTTTATATTATACTATATTATACTATACAGGTTTATATTATACTATATTATACTATACAGGTTTATATTATACCATACAGGTTTATATTATACTATATTATACTATACAGGTTTATATTATACTATACAGGTTTATATTATACTATATTATACCATACAGGTTTATATTATACTATATTATACTATACAGGTTTATATTATACTATATTATACTATACAGGTTTATATTATACCATACAGGTTTATATTATACTATACAGGTTTATATTATACTATATTATACTATACAGGTTTATATTATACTATATTATACTATACAGGTTTATATTATACTATATTATACTATACAGGTTTATATTATACTATATTATACTATACAGGTTTATATTACACTATACAGGTTTATATTATACTATACAGGTTTATATTATACTATACAGGTTTATATTATACCATACAGGTTTATATTATACTATATTATACTATACAGGTTTATATTATACTATATTATACTATACAGGTTTATATTATACTATACAGGTTTATATTATACTATATTATATTATACAGGTTTTTATATTATACCATACAGGTTTATATTATACTATATTATACCATACAGGTTTATATTATACTATACAGGTTTATATTATACTATATTATACCATACAGGTTTATATTATACTATATTATACTATACAGGTTTATATTATACCATACAGGTTTATATTATACTATATTATACCATACAGGTTTATATTATACTATATTATATTATACAGGTTTATATTATACTATATTATACCATACAGGTTTATATTATACTATATTATACCATACAGGTTTATATTATACCATACAGGTTTATATTATACTATATTATACCATACAGGTTTATATTATACCATACAGGTTTATATTATACCATACAGGTTTATATTATACTATATTATACCATACAGGTTTATATTATACTATACAGGTTTATATTATACTATATTATACCATACAGGTTTATATTATACCATACAGGTTTATATTATACTATATTATACCATACAGGTTTATATTATACTATATTATACCATACAGGTTTATATTATACTATATTATACTATACAGGTTTATATTATACCATACAGGTTTATATTATACTATATTATACTATACAGGTTTAGATTATACTATATTATACCATACAGGTTTATATTATACTATATTATACCATACAGGTTTATATTATATTATACAGGTTTATATTATACTATATTATACTATACAGGTTTATATTATACTATATTATACTATACAGGTTTATATTATACTATACAGGTTTATATTATACTATACAGGTTTATATTATACTATACAGGTTTATATTATACTATATTATACTATACAGGTTTATATTATACTATATTATACCATACAGGTTTATATTATACTATATTATACCATACAGGTTTATATTATACTATATTATACTATACAGGTTTATATTATACTATATTATACTATACAGGTTTATATTATACCATACAGGTTTATATTATACTATACAGGTTTATATTATACTATATTATACTATACAGGTTTATATTATACTATACAGGTTTATATTATACTATATTATACTATACAGGTTTATATTATACTATATTATACTATACAGGTTTATATTATACTATATTATACTATACAGGTTTATATTATACCATACAGGTTTATATTATACTATACAGGTTTATATTATACTATATTATACTATACAGGTTTATATTATACTATACAGGTTTATATTATACTATATTATACTATACAGGTTTATATTATACTATATTATACTATACAGGTTTATATTATTATATTATACTATACAGGTTTATATTATACCATACAGGTTTATATTATACTATATTATACTATACAGGTTTATATTATACTATGCAGGTTTATATTATACTATATTATACTATACAGGTTTATATTATACTATATTATACTATACAGGTTTATATTATACTATATTATACTATACAGGTTTATATTATACCATACAGGTTTATATTATACTATATTATACTATACAGGTTTATATTATACCATACAGGTTTTATATTATACTATACAGGTTTATATTATACTATATTATACCATACAGGTTTATATTATACTATATTATACTATACAGGTTTATATTATACTATACAGGTTTATATTATACTATATTATATTATACAGGTTTATATTATACTATACAGGTTTATATATACTATATTATACCATACAGGTTTATATTATACTATATTATACTATACAGGTTTATATTATACTATACAGGTTTATATTATACTATACAGGTTTATATTATACTATATTATACTATACAGGTTTATATTATACTATATTATACCATACAGGTTTATATTATACCATACAGGTTTATATTATACTATATTATACTATACAGGTTTATATTATACTATACAGGTTTATATTATACTATATATTATACCATACAGGTTTATATTATACCATTCAGGTTTATATTATACTATATTATATTATACAGGTTTATATTATACTATATTATACCATTCAGGTTTATATTATACTATACAGGTTTATATTATACTATATTATACTATACAGGTTTATATTATACTATACTATACAGGTTTATATTATACTATATTATACTATACAGGTTTATATTATACCATACAGGTTTATATTATACTATATTATACCATACAGGTTTATATTATACTATATTATACTATACAGGTTTATATTATACTATACAGGTTTATATTATACTATATTATACTATACAGGTTTATATTATACTATATTATACCATACAGGTTTATATTATACTATATTATACCATACAGGTTTATATTATACTATATTATACTATACAGGTTTATTATACTATATTATACTATACAGGTTTATATTATACCATACAGGTTTATATTATACTATACAGGTTTATATTATACTATATTATACTATACAGGTTTATATTATACTATACAGGTTTATATTATACTATATTATATTATACAGGTTTTATATTATACTATATTATACTATACAGGTTTATATTATACTATATTATACTATACAGGTTTATATTATTATACAGGTTTATATTATACTATATTATACTATACAGGTTTATATTATACCATACAGGTTTATATTATATATATTATACCATACAGGTTTATATTATACTATATTATACTATACAGGTTTATATTATACTATATAGGTTTATATTATACCATACAGGTTTATATTATACTATATTATACTATACAGGTTTATATTATACTATATTATACCATACAGGTTAATATTATACTATATTATATTATACAGGTTTATATTATACTATATTATATTATACAGGTTTATATTATACTATATTATACTATACAGGTTTATATTATACTATATTATACTATACAGGTTTATATTATACTATATTATACTATACAGGTTTATATTATACTATATTTATACCATACAGGTTTATATTATACTATACAGGTTTATATTATACTATATTATACCATACAGGTTTATATTATACTATATAGGTTTATATTATACCATACAGGTTTATATTATTTATATACTATACAGGTTTATATTATACTATATTATACCATACAGGTTTATATTATACTATATTATATTATACAGGTTTATATTATACTATATTATATTATACAGGTTTATATTATACTATATTATACTATACAGGTTTATATTATACTATATTATACTATACAGGTTTATATTATACTATATTATACTATACAGGTTTATATTATACTATATTATACCATAGGTTTATATTATACTATACAGGTTTATATTATACTATATTATACCATACAGGTTTATATTATACTATACAGGTTTATATTATACTATATTATATTATACAGGTTTATATTATACTATATTATACTATACAGGTTTATATTATACTATATTATACTATACAGGTTTATATTATACTATATTATACTATACAGGTTTATATTATACAATACAGGTTTATATTATACTATACAGGTTTATATTATACTATATTATACTATACAGGTTTATATTATACTATATTATACCATACAGGTTTATATTATACTATACAGGTTTATATTATACTATATTATACTATACAGGTTTATATTATACCATACAGGTTTATATTATACTATATTATACCATACAGGTTTATATTATACTATACAGGTTTATATTATACTATATTATACTATACAGGTTTTATATTATACCATACAGGTTTATATTATACTATATTATACCATACAGGTTTATATTATACTATATTATATACAGGTTTATATTATACTATATAGGTTTATATTATACCATACAGGTTTATATTATACTATATTATACTATACAGGTTTATATTATACTATATTATACCATACAGGTTTATATTATACTATATTATATTATACAGGTTTATATTATACTATATTATATTATACAGGTTTATATTATACTATATTATACTATACAGGTTTATATTATACTATATTATACTATACAGGTTTATATTATACTATATTATACCATACAGGTTTATATTATACTATACAGGTTTTATATTATTATACTATATTATACCATACAGGTTTATATTATACTATACAGGTTTATATTATACTATATTATATTATACAGGTTTATATTATACTATATTATACTATACAGGTTTATATTATACTATATTATACTATACAGGTTTATATTATACTATACAGGTTTATATTATACTATATTATACTATACAGGTTTATATTATACTATACAGGTTTATATTATACTATATTATACCATACAGGTTTATATTATACTATATTATACCATACAGGTTTATATTATACTATATTATACTATACAGGTTTATATTATACCATACAGGTTTATATTATACTATACAGGTTTATATTATACTATATTATACTATACAGGTTTATATTATACTATATTATACTATACAGGTTTATATTATACTATATTATACTATACAGGTTTATATTATACCATACAGGTTTATATTATACTATATTATACTATACAGGTTTATATTATACTATACAGGTTTATATTATACTATATTATACCATACAGGTTTATATTATACTATATTATACTATACAGGTTTATATTATACTATATTATACTATACAGGTTTATATTATACCATACAGGTTTATATTATACTATACAGGTTTATATTATACTATATTATACTATACAGGTTTATATTATACTATATTATACTATACAGGTTTATATTATACTATATTATACTATACAGGTTTATATTATACTATATTATACTATACAGGTTTATATTACACTATACAGATTTATATTATACTATACAGGTTTTATATTATACTATACAGGTTTATATTATACCATACAGGTTTATATTATACTATATTATACTATACAGGTTTATATTATACTATATTATACTATACAGGTTTATATTATACTATACAGGTTTATATTATACTATATTATATTATACAGGTTTATATTATACCATACAGGTTTATATTATACTATATTATACCATACAGGTTTATATTATACTATACAGGTTTATATTATACTATATTATACCATACAGGTTTATATTATACTATATTATACTATACAGGTTTATATTATACCATACAGGTTTATATTATACTATATTATACCATACAGGTTTATATTATACTATATTATATTATACAGGTTTTATATTATACTATATTATACCATACAGGTTTATATTATACTATATTATACCATACAGGTTTTATATTATACCATACAGGTTTATATTATACTATATTATACCATACAGGTTTATATTATACCATACAGGTTTATATTATACCATACAGGTTTATATTATACTATATTATACCATACAGGTTATATATTATACTATACAGGTTTATATTATACTATATTATACCATACAGGTTTATATTATACCATACAGGTTTATATTATACTATATTATACCATACAGGTTTATATTATACTATATTATACATACAGGTTTATATTATACTATATTATACTATACAGGTTTATATTATACCATACAGGTTTATATTATACTATATTATACTATACAGGTTTAGATTATACTATATTATACCATACAGGTTTATATTATACTATATTATACCATACAGGTTTATATTATATTATACAGGTTTATATTATACTATATTATACTATACAGGTTTATATTATACTATATTATACTATACAGGTTTATATTATATATACAGGTTTATATTATACTATACAGGTTTATATTATACTATATTATACTATACAGGTTTATATTATATATTATACCATACAGGTTTATATTATACTATATTATACCATACAGGTTTATATTATACTATATTATACTATACAGGTTTATATTATACTATATTATACTATACAGGTTTATATTATACCATACAGGTTTATATTATACTATACAGGTTTATATTATACTATATTATACTATACAGGTTTATATTATACTATACAGGTTTATATTATACTATATTATACTATACAGGTTTATATTATACTATATTATACTATACAGGTTTATATTATACTATATTATACTATACAGGTTTATATTATACCATACAGGTTTATATTATAATATACAGGTTTATATTATACTATATTATATATACAGGTTTATATTATACCATACAGGTTTATATTATACTATATTATACTATACAGGTTTATATTATACTATATTATACTATACAGGTTTATATTATACTATATTATACTATACAGGTTTATATTATACCATACAGGTTTATATTATACTATATTATATTATACAGGTTTATATTATACTATGCAGGTTTATATTATACTATATTATACTATACAGGTTTATATTATACTATATTATACTATACAGGTTTATATTATACTATATTATACTATACAGGTTTATATTATACCATACAGGTTTATATTATACTATATTATACTATACAGGTTTATATTATACCATACAGGTTTATATTATACTATACAGGTTTATATTATACTATATTATACCATACAGGTTTATATTATACTATATTATACTATACAGGTTTATATTATACTATACAGGTTTATATTATACTATATTATATTATACAGGTTTATATTATACTATACAGGTTTATATTATACTATATTATACCATACAGGTTTATATTATACTATATTATACTATACAGGTTTATATTATACTATACAGGTTTATATTATACTATACAGGTTTATATTATACTATATTATACTATACAGGTTTTATATTATATATATTATACCATACAGGTTTATATTATACCATACAGGTTTATATTATACTATATTATACTATACAGGTTTATATTATACTATACAGGTTTATATTATACTATATTATACCATACAGGTTTTATATTATACCATTCAGGTTTATATTATACTATATTATATTATACAGGTTTATATTATACTATATTATACCATTCAGGTTTATATTTATACTATACAGTTTTATATTATACTATATTATACTATACAGGTTTATATTATACTATACTATACAGGTTTATATTATACTATATTATACTATACAGGCTTATATTATACCATACAGGTTTATATTATACTATATTATACCATACAGGTTTATATTATACTATATTATACTATACAGGTTTATATTATACTATACAGGTTTATATTATACTATATTATACTATACAGGTTTATATTATACTATATTATACCATACAGGTTTATATTATACTATATTATACCATACAGGTTTATATTATACTATATTATACTATACAGGTTTATATTATACTATATTATACTATACAGGTTTATATTATACCATACAGGTTTATATTATACTATACAGGTTTATATTATACTATATTATACTATACAGGTTTATATTATACTATACAGGTTTATATTATACTATATTATACTATACAGGTTTATATTATACTATATTATACTATACAGGTTTATATTATACTATATTATACTATACAGGTTTATATTATACTATACAGGTTTATATTATACTATATTATACTATACAGGTTTATATTATACCATACAGGTTTATATTATACTATACAGGTTTATATTATACTATATTATACCATACAGGTTTATATTATACTATATTATACTATACAGGTTTATATTATACTATACAGGTTTATATTATACTATATTATATTATACAGGTTTATATTATACTATACAGGTTTATATTATACTATATTATACCATACAGGTTTATATTATACTATATTATACTATACAGGTTTATATTATATACAGGTTTATATTATACTATACAGGTTTATATTATACTATATTATACTATACAGGTTTATATTATACTATATTATACCATACAGGTTTATATTATACCATACAGGTTTATATTATACTATATTATACTATACAGGTTTATATTATACTATACAGGTTTATATTATACTATATTATACCATACAGGTTTATATTATACCATTCAGGTTTATATTATACTATATTATATTATACAGGTTTATATTATACTATATTATACCATTCAGGTTTATATTATACTATATTATACTATACAGGTTTATATTATACTATATTATACCATACAGGTTTATATTATACTATATTATACTATACAGGTTTATATTATACTATACAGGTTTATATTATACTATACAGGTTTATATTATACTCTATTATACTATACAGGTTTATATTATACAATACAGGTTTATATTATACTATACAGGTTTATATTATACTATATTATACTATACAGGTTTATATTATACTATATTATACCATACAGGTTTATATTATACTATACAGGTTTATATTATACTATATTATACTATACAGGTTTATATTATACCATACAGGTTTATATTATACTATATTATACCATACAGGTTTATATTATACTATACAGGTTTATATTATACTATATTATACTATACAGGTTTATATTATACCATACAGGTTTATATTATACTATATTATACCATACAGGTTTATATTATACTATATTATACTATACAGGTTTATATTATACTATATAGGTTTATATTATACCATACAGGTTTATATTATACTATATTATACTATACAGGTTTATATTATACTATATTATACCATACAGGTTAATATTATACTATATTATATTATACAGGTTTATATTATACTATATTATATTATACAGGTTTATATTATACTATATTATACTATACAGGTTTATATTATACTATATTATACTATACAGGTTTATATTATACTATATTATACTATACAGGTTTATATTATACTATATTATACCATACAGGTTTATATTATACTATACAGGTTTATATTATACTATATTATACCATACAGGTTTATATTATACTATATAGGTTTATATTATACCATACAGGTTTATATTATACTATATTATACTATACAGGTTTATATTATACTATATTATACCATACAGGTTTATATTATACTATATTATATTATACAGGTTTATATTATACTATATTATATTATACAGGTTTATATTATACTATATTATACTATACAGGTTTATATTATACTATATTATACTATACAGGTTTATATTATACTATATTATACTATACAGGTTTATATTATACTATATTATACCATACAGGTTTATATTATACTATACAGGTTTATATTATACTATATTATACCATACAGGTTTATATTATACTATACAGGTTTATATTATACTATATTATATTATACAGGTTTATATTATACTATATTATACTATACAGGTTTATATTATACTATATTATACTATACAGGTTTATATTATACTATACAGGTTTATATTATACTATATTATACTATACAGGTTTATATTATACAATACAGGTTTATATTATACTATACAGGTTTATATTATACTATATTATACTATACAGGTTTATATTATACTATATTATACCATACAGGTTTATATTATACTATACAGGTTTATATTATACTATATTATACTATACAGGTTTATATTATACCATACAGGTTTATATTATACTATATTATACCATACAGGTTTATATTATACTATACAGGTTTATATTATACTATATTATACTATACAGGTTTATATTATACCATACAGGTTTATATTATACTATATTATACCATACAGGTTTATATTATACTATATTATAATATACAGGTTTATATTATACTATATAGGTTTATATTATACCATACAGGTTTATATTATACTATATTATACTATACAGGTTTATATTATACTATATTATACCATACAGGTTTATATTATACTATATTATATTATACAGGTTTATATTATACTATATTATATTATACAGGTTTATATTATACTATATTATACTATACAGGTTTATATTATACTATATTATACTATACAGGTTTATATTATACTATATTATACCATACAGGTTTATATTATACTATACAGGTTTATATTATACTATATTATACCATACAGGTTTATATTATACTATACAGGTTTATATTATACTATATTATATTATACAGGTTTATATTATACTATATTATACTATACAGGTTTATATTATACTATTATACTATACAGGTTTATATTATACTATACAGGTTTATATTATTTATATTATACTATACAGGTTTATATTATACTATACAGGTTTATATTATATATATTATACCATACAGGTTTATATTATACTATATTATACCATACAGGTTTATATTATACTATATTATACTATACAGGTTTATATTATACCATACAGGTTTATATTATACTATACAGGTTTATATTATACTATATTATACTATACAGGTTTATATTATACTATATTATACTATACAGGTTTATATTATACTATATTATACTATACAGGTTTATATTATACCATACAGGTTTATATTATACTATATTATACTATACAGGTTTATATTATACTATACAGGTTTATATTATACTATATTATACCATACAGGTTTATATTATACTATATTATACTATACAGGTTTATATTATACTATACAGGTTTATATTTAAGAGACAATAATCTATAAGAGGTGTCGGGGTCCTGGGTTGGTTCTGAGTTAGGAGGGGTCCTGGGTCCTGGGTTGGTTCTGAGTTAGGAGGGGTCCTGGGTCCTGGGTTGGTTCTGAGTTAGGAGGGGTCCTGGGTCCTGGGTTGGTTCTGAGTTAGGAGGGGTCCTGGGTCCTGGGTTGGTTCTGAGTTAGGAGGGGTCCTGGGTCCTGGGTTGGTTCTGAGTTAGGAGGGGTCCTGGGTTGGTTCTGAGTTAGAGGCTATCACACTCACATATATGGGGGGTTTAGGGTGGGGGTTTGGGGTGGGCTTAGGGTGGGGGTGAGGGTGGGTTTAGTGTGGGATTTGGGGTGGGCTTAGGGTGGGGGTGAGGGTGGGCTTAGGGTGGGGTTTGGGGTGGGCTTAGTGTGGGGTTTGTGTGGGCTTAGGGTGGGGTTTGGGGTGGGTTTAGGGTGGGGGTGAGGGGTGGGTTTAGTGTGGGGGTTTGGGGTAGGCTTAGGGTGGGGGTGAGGGGTGGGTTTTTAGTGTGGGGATTTGGGGTGGGCTTAGTGTGGGGGTTTGGGTGGGCTTAGTGTGGGGTTTGGGGTGGGCTTAGTGTGGGTGTTTGGGGTGGGTTTAGTGTTGGGTTTTTGGTGTGGGCTTAGTGTGGTTGTTTGGGGTGGGCTTGGTGTGGGTTTTGGGGTGAGCCTAGTGTGGGGGTGAGGGGTGGGCTTAGTGTGGGGGGTTTGGGGGTCTAGTGGGGGTTTGGGGTGGGCTTAGTGTGGGGGTTTGGGGGTCCAGTGTGGGGGTTTGGGGTGGGCTTAGTGTGGGGGGTTTGGGGGGCCTAGTGTGGGGGTTTGGGGTGGGCCTAGTGTGGTGGTGAGGGGGCCTAGTTTTGGGGTTTGGGGGGTTAGTGTGGGGATTTGGGGGGGGCTGTGTAGGTGTTTGCAGGGCCTAGTGTGGGGTTTGGGGGTCAGTGTGGGTGTTTGGGGGGTGGGTTTTTAGTGTGGGGGTGAGGGTGGGTTTAGTGTGGGGGTTTGGGGTGGGCCTAGTGTGGGTGTTTTGGATGTTCCTAGTGTGGAGGTTTGGGGGCCTAGTGTAGGGTTTGGGGTGGGTTTAATGTGGAGTTTTGGGGGGCCTAGTGTGGGGGTTGGGGTGGGCTTAATGTGGGGGTTTGGGGTGGGCTTAATGTGGGGTTTGGGGTGGGCTTAATGTGGGGGTTTGGGGTGGGCTTAATGTGGGGTTTGGGGTGGGCTTAATGTGGGGGTTTGGGGGGCTCAGTGTGATTTTGAGACACAGCCCATGCAAAAAAACGGATCTCTAGTTTAAATTGACAGAGTTTGATGGGGATTATTTTATTATGTTACTAACAGTGGCTTCGGAAAGTATTCAGACCCCTTGACTTTTTCTATTTTTGTCACATTAAAGCCTTATAATCCTCAGCAATCTACACACAATACCCCATAATGACAAAATTAAAACAGGTTTTTAGAAATGTTAGCAAATTTATTAAAAATAAAAACAAATACCTTATTTACATAAGTATTCAGACCCTTTTCTATGAGACTCCAAATTGAGCTCAGGTGCATCCCGTTTCTACTGATCATCCTTGAGATGTTTCTACAACTTGATTGGAGTCCAGCTGTGGTACATTAAACATGATCTGGAAAGGTGCACACATGTCCATACAAGGTCCCACAAGGTCCCACAGTTGACAGTGGATGTCAGAGCAAAAACCAAGCCATGAGGTCAAATGAATTGTCCGTAGAGCTCCGAGACAAGATTGTGTCAAAGCACAGATCTGGGGAAAGGTACCAAAACATTTCTGCAGCATTGAAGGGCCCCAAGAACACAATGGCCTCCATCTTTCTTAAATGGGTGGAGTTTGGAACCACCAAGAACTGGCCGCCCAGCCAAAGTGAGCAATCAGGCGAGAATGGTCACTCTGACAGAGCTCCAGAGTTCTTCTGTGGAGATGGGAGAACCTTCCAGAAGGACAACCATCTCTGCAGCATTTTATGGTAGAGTGGCCAGATGGAAGCCACTCCTCAGTAAAAGGCACATGACAACCAGCTTGGAGTTTGCCAAAAGGCACCTAAAGACTCTCAGACCATGAGAAACAAGATTCTGGTCTGATGAAACCAAGACTCAACTCTCTGGTCTGAATGCCAAGAGTCACGTCTGGAGGAAACCTGGCACCATCCCTATGGTGAAGCATGGTGGTGGCAGCATCATGCTGTGGGGGTGTTTTTCAGCTGCAGGGCCTGGGAGACTAGTCAGGATGGAGGCAAAGGACAGAGAGATCCTTGATGAAATACCGCTCTAGCGTGCTCAGGACCTCAGACTGGGGCGAAGGTTCACCTTTGAACAGAACAACGACCCAAAGCACACAACCAAGACAATGAAGGAGTGGCTTCGGGACAAGTCTCTGAATGTCCTCGAGTGGCGCAGCCAGAGCCTGGACTTGAACTCGATTGAACACCCTACAGAAAATATCAAATTCTAACCCTAACCCTACAGAAAGTATCCAATACTAACCCTACAGAAAGTATCCAATACTAACCCTACAGAAAGTATCCAATACTAACCCTACAGAAAGTATCCAATACTAACCCTACAGAAAGTATCTACTCCACCAGACATGCAGTATGATGTTAATCACCAATGACTCCTCTAAGAGCTCTCTCTCTCTCACCAACGACTCCTCTAAGAGCTCTCTCTCTCTCACCAATGACTCCTCTAAGAGCTCTCTCTCTCTCACCAACGACTCCTCTAAGAGCTCTCTCTCTCTCACCAATGACTCCTCTAAGAGCTCTCTCACCAACGACTCCTCTAAGAGCTCTCTCTCTCTCACCAACGACTCCTCTAAGAGCTCTCTCTCTTTCACCAACAACTCCTCTAAGAGCTCTCTCTCACCAATGACTCCTCTAAGAGCTCTCTCTCACCAACGACTCCTGTAAGAGCGCTCTCTCTCACCAACGACTCCTCTAAGAGCTCTCTCTCTCACCAACGACTCTTCTAAGAGCTCTCTCACCAATGACTTCTCTAAGAGCTCTCTCTATCTCTCTCACCAACGACTCCTCTAAGAGCTCTCTCACCAACGACTCCTCTAAGAGCTCTCTCTCTCTCACCAACGACTCCTCTAAGAGCTCTCTCTCTCTCACCAACGACTCCTCTAAGAGCTCTCTCACCAACGACTCCTCTAAGAGCTCTCTCTCTCCCCAACGACTCCTCTAAGAGCTCTCTCTCTCACCAACGACTCCTCTAAGAGCTCTCTCTCCCCAACGACTCCTCTAAGAGCTCTCTCTCTCTCACCAACGACTCCTCTAAGAGGTCTCTCTCTCTCTCCCCAACGACTCCTCTAAGAGCTCTCTCTCTCACCAAAGACTCCTCTAAGAGCTCTCTCTCTCTCACCAATGACTCCTCTAAGAGCTCTCTCTCTCTCACCAACGACTCCTCTAAGTGCTCTCTCTCTCACCGACGACTCCTCTAAGAGCTCTCTCTCTCACCAACGACTCCTCTAAGAGCTCTCTCTCACCAACGACTCCTCTAAGAGCTCTCTCTCTCTCACCAACGACTCCTCTAAGAGCTCTCTCACCAACGACTCCTCTAAGAGCTCTCTCTCTCACCAACGACTCCTCTAAGAGCTCTCTCACCAACGACTCCTCTAAGAGCTCTCTCTCTCACCAACGACTCCTCTAAGAGCTCTCTCTCCCCAACGACTCCTCTAAGAGCTCTCTCTCTCTCACCAACGACTCCTCTAAGAGGTCTCTCTCTCTCTCCCCAACGACTCCTATAAGAGCTCTCTCTCTCACCAAAGACTCCTCTAAGAGCTCTCTCTCTCACCAATGACTCCTCTAAGAGCTCTCTCTCTCTCTGTGACTCCTCTAAGAGCTCTCTCTCTCACCAACGACTCCTCTAAGAGCTCTCTCTCTCTCACCAACGACTCCTCTAAGAGCTCTCTCACCAACGACTCCTCTAAGAGCTCTCTCTCTCACCAACGACTCCTCTAAGAGCTCTCTCTCCCCAACGACTCCTCTAAGAGCTCTCTCTCTCTCACCTGACTCCTCTAAGAGCTCTCTCACCAACGACTCCTCTAAGAGCTCTCTCTCTCACCAACGACTCCTCTAAGAGCTCTCTCTCTCACCAACGACTCCTCTAAGAGCTCTCTCTCTCACCAACGACTCCTCTAAGAGCTCTCTCTCCCCAACGACTCCTCTAAGAGCTCTCTCTCTCTCACCAACGACTCCTCTAAGAGGTCTCTCTCTCTCTCCCCAACGACTCCTCTAAGAGCTCTCTCTCTCACCAAAGACTCCTCTAAGAGCTCTCTCTCTCTCACCAATGACTCCTCTAAGAGCTCTCTCTCTCTCACCAACGACTCCTCTAAGAGCTCTCTCTCTCTCACCAACGACTCCTCTAAGAGCTCTCTCACCAACGACTCCTCTAAGAGCTCTCTCTCTCACCAACGACTCCTCTAAGAGCTCTCTCTCCCCAACGACTCCTCTAAGAGCTCTCTCTCTCTCACCAACGACTCCTCTAAGAGGTCTCTCTCTCTCTCCCCAACGACTCCTCTAAGAGCTCTCTCTCTCTCACCAATGACTCCTCTAAGAGCTCTCTCTCTCTCACCAACGACTCCTCTAAGAGCTCTCTCTCTCACCGACGACTCCTCTAAGAGCTCTCTCTCACCAACGACTCCTCTAAGAGCTCTCTCTCTCTCACCAACGACTCCTCTAAGAGCTCTCTCTCTCACAAACGACTCCTCTAAGAGCTCTCTCACCAACGACTCCTCTAAAAGCTCTCTCTCTCCCCAACGACTCCTCTAAGAGCTCTCTCTCTCTCACCAACGACTCCTCTAAGAGCTCTCTGTCCTCTGGATGTTCAGAGGGTTATTTAGGGCTGTTGTCAAGGTTTCCATAGTTAACATTCTAGAGCCCTTTTCTTTCTGTCCAGACGAGCGGCAGAATGGAACGTGGTTAACCACAGGATCAGGGACTTAACACAGGAAGAGGTACGATGTCACCGCGTTTCTCCCAACTTCCCCAATGTCCCACAACATAGAGACACATCCCCAAAGCGACATTAAGCAGATATACATGACACATTACAGCAGATTACACTATTTAAACAACACCTTTTATTCTCAAGTTAAAGTCAAATAGGTAGAATAGTGAAAGATCCCCAATCACTGTAGATGTTAGGTTAGCAACATTAAGCAGATGTGACAACACAGATGACAGTACATGAACAAGATGTTTTACTCTCAACAACAGATGACAGACAGTACATGAACAAGATGTTTTACTCTCAACAACAGATGACAGACAGTACATGAACAAGATGTTTTACTCCCAACAACAGATGACAGTATATGAACAAGATGTTTTACTCTCAACAACAGATGACAGTACATGAACAAGATGTTTTACTCCCAACAACAGATGACAGACAGTACATGAACAAGATGTTTTACTCCCAACAACAGATGACAGACAGTACATGAACAAGATGTTTTACTCTCAACAACAGATGACAGTACATGAACAAGATGTTTTACTCCCAACAACAGATGACAGACAGTATATGAACAAGATGTTTTACTCTCAACAACAGATGACAGTACATGAACAAGATGTTTTACTCTCAACAACAGATGACAGTACATGAACAAGATGTTTTACTCCCAACAACAGATGACAGACAGTACATGAACAAGATGTTTTACTCCCAACAACAGATGACAGTACATGAACAAGATGTTTTACTCTCAACAACAGATGACAGTACATGAACAAGATGTTTTACTCCCAACAACAGATGACAGACAGTATATGAACAAGATGTTTTACTCTCAACAACAGATGACAGTACATGAACAAGATGTTTTACTCCCAACAACAGATGACAGACAGTACATGAACAAGATGTTTTACTCCCAACAACAGATGACAGTATATGAACAAGATGTTTTACTCTCAACAACAGATGACAGACAGTACATGAACAAGATGTTTTACTCCCAACAACAGATGACAGACAGTACATGAACAAGATGTTTTACTCCCAACAACAGATGACAGTACATGAACAAGATGTTTTACTCCCAACAACAGATGACAGACAGTACATGAACAAGATGTTTTACTCCCAACAACAGATGACAGTACATGAACAAGATGTTTTACTCCCAACAACAGATGACAGACAGTATATGAACAAGATGTTTTACTCTCAACAACAGATGACAGTACATGAACAAGATGTTTTACTCTCAACAACAGATGACAGACAGTATATGAACAAGATGTTTTACTCCCAACAACAGATGACAGACAGTACATGAACAAGATGTTTTACTCCCAACAACAGATGACAGTACATGAACAAGATGTTTTACTCCCAACAACAGATGACAGACAGTACATGAACAAGATGTTTTACTCCCAACAACAGATGACAGACAGTACATGAACAAGATGTTTTACTCTCAACAACAGATGACAGACAGTACATGAACAAGATGTTTTACTCTCAACAACAGATGACAGACAGTACATGAACAATATGTTTTACTCTCAACAACAGATGACAGTACATGAACAAGATGTTTTACTCTCAACAACAGATGACAGACAGTATATGAACAAGATGTTTTACTCCCAACAACAGATGACAGTACATGAACAAGATGTTTTACTCTCAACAACAGATGACAGACAGTACATGAACAAGATGTTTTACTCTCAACAACAGATGACAGACAGTACATGAACAAGATGTTTTACTCCCAACAACAGATGACAGTACATGGAAATTAGCTTGAAAACTGCTCATTTCTTTCCGTGATGCATTTTAAAATGTTCCTTCCCGGGTGACTTGGTTTGTCCCACAATGCACTGCCAAAGTCACAGTAAAATCCCTTGTATGCTATTTTCTATCTCACTCTAGTTGTGTTCTGATGTCCCTGATGAATTTACTCACACAGAAGGGGTCCCAGGCCCCAAACAGTCTGAGAACCAACTGTTCTAACTAATGATCAGGGACTTCTGTTGCTCAGAAGATACGGTCCACCAACTTCTCTGTTAAATCTGAAGTCCAGCTGTTCAGCAATGTCTTATTCACCAAGAAGTCTCCTCTTACAGGTGGAAGCTAGTCTCTCTCTGTGTCTTACGTCAGGGCTGTCTCTCTGTGTCTTACGTCAGGGCTCATCATGTCATCGCTGTCTCTCTGTGTCTTTACGTCAGGGCTCATCATGTCATCGCTGTCTCTCTGTGTCTTACGTCAGGGCTCATCATGTCATCGCTGTCTCTCTGTGTCTTACGTCAGGGCTCATCATGTCATCGCTGTCTCTCTGTGTCTTACGTCAGGGCTCATCATGTCATCGCTGTCTCTCTGTGTCTCTGTGTCAGGGCTCATCATGTCATCGCTGTCTCTCTGTGTCTTTACGTCAGGGCTCATCATGTCATCGCTGTCTCTCTGTGTCAGGGCTCATCATGTCATCGCTGTCTCTCTGTGTCTCTGTGTCAGGGCTCATCATGTCATCGCTGTCTCTCTGTGTCTCTGTGTCAGGGCTCATCATGTCATCGCTGTCTCTCTGTGTCAGGGCTCATCATGTCATCGCTGTCTCTCTGTGTCTCTGTGTCAGGGCTCATCATGTCATCGCTGTCTCTCTGTGTCTCTGTGTCAGGGCTCATCATGTCATCGCTGTCTCTCTCTGTGTCTTTACGTCAGGGCTCATCATGTCATCTCTGTCTCTCTGTGTCTCTGTGTCAGGGCTCATGTCATCGCTGTCTCTCTCTGTGTACTCTACTGTGTCTCTCTCTCTGTGTACTCTACTGTCTCTCTCTGTGTACTCTACTGTCTCTCTCTCTGTGTACTCTACTGTCTCTCTCTGTGTACTCTACTGTCTCTCTCTCTGTGTACTCTACTGTCTCTCTCTCTGTGTACTCTACTGTCTCTCTCTCTGTGTACTCTACTGTCTCTCTCTCTGTGTACTCTACTGTCTCTCTCTCTGTGTACTCTACTGTCTCTCTCTCTGTGTACTCTACTGTCTCTCTCTCTGTGTACTCTACTGTCTCTCTGTGTGTACTCTACTGTCTCTCTCTGTGTACTCTACTGTCTCTCTGTGTACTCTACTGTCTCTCTCTGTGTACTCTACTGTCTCTCTCTGTGTACTCTACTGTCTCTCTCTCTGTGTACTCTACTGTCTCTCTCTCTGTGTACTCTACTGTCTCTCTCTGTGTACTCTACTGTCTCTCTCTGTGTACTCTACTGTCTCTCTCTGTGTACTCTACTGTCTCTCTCTGTGTACTCTACTGTCTCTCTCTCTGTGTACTCTACTGTCTCTCTCTCTGTGTACTCTACTGTCTCTCTCTCTGTGTACTCTACTGTGCGTTTCAAGGCCTGCATGCTTTTACAGCTGTTGCTCATTTACAGAAGAACATTTCTCCCTGCGTGTGAACGGCGATCTGATGTCTCCTCAGCCGGACCATGGTGATGAATCCTTTCTGACAGTCGGGACAGTGGTAAGGTCTCTCCCCTGTGTGTATCATCATGTGCTGCGTCAGGTTGCAGCTCACACTAAACCCTTTACCACAGACAGAACACCGGTAGGGTTTCTCCCCCGTGTGGCTCCTCATGTGTGTCTGGAGATGACCCAGGACAGAGAAACACCTTCCACACTCAGTACACCGGTGGGGTTTATACCCTGTGTGGATCCTCATGTGATTGGTTAGATTGGTTGCTCCTGCGAACCCGCAGACAGAACACCGGTAGGGTTTCTCCCCCGTGTGGCTCCTCATGTGTGTCTGGAGATGACCCAGGACAGAGAAACACCTTCCGCACTCAGTACAGCGGTAGGGTTTCTCCCCTGTGTGGATCCTCATGTGATTGGTTAGATTGGTTGCTCCTGCGAACCCGCAGACAGAACACCGGTAGGGTTTCTCCCCCGTGTGGCTCCTCATGTGTAACCTCAGAGCATTAATCTTAGTGAAACATTTACTGCAGAACTGACAAGTAAACTGAGCATCGATGTGAGCTTGAACGTGATCTTTTAGAGCCTCTAACTCAACCTGTTTCCCCCACACCCCACAGCGACTCTTAGAGGAGAACTAGGATGGATCGACTTCACTGCAGAGACGGGCTGAGAAGCACTGGGTGTCTCTAATAGTTGACGGTCCTCTCTAGTTCCTCTTTTCAACTGTTCGTATGAGGTGCTGGTACTCTGGGTCTGGTAGAGATGTGAGGGCTGAGGTGGGTCCTGATTACAGTCACTTTGCACACAAGCGGAAGTGAATATGAACTCTGTGGTGTCAGACTCCTGACCTTCCCCCAGACTGGTCCAGAGTTCCTGCTGTTCCTCTTTAATGTGTACGGGCTGTGGATCCTCCTGGCCCAGACTGTGGTACCTCCTGCCCCAGACTGTGGATCCTCCTGGCCCAGACTGTGGATCCACTCCTCCTGCTCAGAGGGAACCTGTTCTCCACAGGCTGGGAGCTGCTGCAGCTGGGTGTCTGGAAGGAAGGAAGGAAGGAAGCACACGAGACAGAGATCAGAACATACACTGGGGCAGGTATTCCCAAACGGAGATACGGCAAACAAAAATGTGATTCCCCATTTTCAAACAGTCCTTTTATATTTTCCAACGGGGCTCTACATTTGGGTTTTTCTGTCGCCTGAGTAGCCTCGTTTCACTGACAAAAATAGCTAAATAACAACACAATGTCAAATACAGGAAGCCCAGTCAAATAATTAACATCCAATCACATTAACCAGGTAGCCTAGTCAAATAATTAACATCCAATCACATTAACCAGGTAGCCTAGTCAAATAATTAACATCCAATCACATTAACCAGGTAGCCTAGTCAAATAATTAACATCCAATCACATTAACCAGGTAGCCTAGTCAAATAATTAACATCCAATCACATTAACCAGGTAGCCTAGTCAAATAATTAACATCCAATCACATTAACCAGGTAGCCCAGTCAAATAATGAACATCCAATCACATTAACCAGGTAGCCCAGTCAAATAATGAACATCCAATCACATTAACCAGGTAGCCCAGTCAAATAACTAACATCCAATCACATTAACCAGGTAGCCTAGTCAAATAATTAACATCCAATCACATTAACCAGGTAGCCTAGTCAAATAATTAACATCCAATCACATTAACCAGGTAGCCTAGTCAAATAATTAACATCCAATCACATTATCCATTCCTCTCTCGCGGTAATTCCACTAACGGTCTGTGTGAAGCCAAACGTAGCTGCTGCTCATGCTGGTGTCTGTACTGATGGAGCAAAAGCCATGACAGGGAGACATAGTGGAGTGGTAACGCGCCTGCAAGCAGTTGCTCCGACGCCACCTGGGTCACTTTAGCATCCACCTAGAGGCTCTTGGGTCCACTGCAGCATCCACCGAGAGGCTCTTGGGTCCACTGCAGCAACCACCGAGAGGCTCTTGGGTCCACTGCAGCATCCACCGAGAGGCTCTTGGGTAGACTGCAGCATCCCCCGAGAGGCTCTTGGGTACACTGCAGCATCCACCGAGAGGCTCTTGGGTAGACTGCAGCATCCACCCAGAGGCTCTTGGGTCCACTGCATCATCCACCTAGAGGCTCTTGGGTAAACTGCAGCATCCACCTAGAGGCTCTTGGGTAAACTGCAGCATCCACCGAGAGGCTCTTGGGTACACTGCAGCATCCACCGAGAGGCTCTTGGGTAGACTGCAGCATCCCCCCTAGAGGCTCTTGGGTAGACTGCAGTATCCACAGAGAGGCTCTTGGGCACACAGCAGCATCCACTGAGAGGCTCTTGGGTACACTGCAGCATCCACCTAGAGGCTCTTGGGTACACTGCAGCATCCACCTAGAGGCTCTTGGGTACACTGCAGCATCCACTGAGAGGCTCTTGCTGCCAAGGGAATGTCTGACAGCTTGAAAGACGTTTTGGACACCACAGTGAAAATGGTTAACTTTGTTAAAGCAAGACCCTGAACTCTCGTATAGTTTCTGCATTATGCAATGATATGGGAGCGACCATGTAACCGTTTTACAACATACAGAAGAGAGCTGGTTATCAAGGGGGAAAGTATTGGCACGTTTTGTTTTTAAATTGAGAGACGAGCTTAAAGTTTTCTGACCATAATTTTCTTGTCTGACCGCTTGCATGATGACGAGTTTCTCACACGACTGGCCACATTCTAGTTATCACTGTTCTAGAACACCACCATCACTGATGTACAACACATTCTAGTTATCACTGTTCTAGAACACATTCTAGTTATCACTGTTCTAGAACACCACCATCACTGATGTACAACACATTCTAGTTATCACTGTTCTAGAACACATTCTAGTTATCACTGTTCTAGAACATCACACGACTGGCCTCTCTGGGTGATGTTTGTTCTCACCTGAATGATCTGAATCTAGGATTACAGGGACTCTCCACAACTATATTCAATGTGCGGGACAAAACTGAGGCTCTGATTAAGAAGTTGGAGCTCTTCTCTGTCTGCATTAACAACACACAGGTCTTTCCGTCACTGTAGGATTTGGTGTGTAAATTAACTCGAGCTTAACGGACAATGTCAAATGTGATATTGCGAAGCATCGGAGTTACGCTGCTATTTTCCCGAAACAGAAACTGGATTCGTTATCCCTTTCATGCCCTGCCTCCAGTCCACTGAAGAAGAGAGCCTCATCGAAATTGCAACAAGCGGTTCTGTGAAAATTGGATTTAACAGAAGCCACTGCCAGATTTCTGAATAGGGCTGCGCTCAGTTTCCTGCCTTGGCAAATCCTGCTGTTAAGACACTGAAGCCCTTTGCAACCACGTACCTATGTGAGAGTGGATTCTCGGCCCTCACTAGCATGAAAACTAAATACAGAGCTGGGTTGTGAGAACATTTAATAAATGTATTGTATAGTGTGTGTGGCAGGCTTACAATGATGGCTGACCCTGGTGCTAGAGGGGTACATGACCCCTGGTGCAGAGGGGTACAGTTGACCCTGGTGCTAGAGGGGGTACAGCTGACCCTGGTGCTAGAGGGGTACAGCTGACCCTGGTGCTAGAGGGGGTACAGCTGACCCTGGTGCTAGAGGGGGGTACAGCTGACCCTGGTGCTAGAGGGGTACAGCTGACCCTGGTGCTAGAGGGGTACAGTGACCCTGGTGCTAGAGGGGTACAGCTGACCCTGGTTCTAGAGGGGGTACAGCTGACCCTGGTGCTAGAGGGGGTACAGCTGACCCTGGTGCTAGAGGGGGTACAGCTGACCCTGGTGCTAGAGGGGTACAGCTGACCCTGGTGCTAGAGGGGTACAGCTGACCCTGGTGCTAGAGGGGTACAGCTGACCCTGGTGCTAGAGGGGGTACAGCTGACCCTGGTGCTAGAGGGGGTACAGCTGACCCTGGTGCTAGAGGGGTACAGCTGACCCTGGTGCTAGAGGGGAGAGCTGACCCTGGTGCTAGAGGGGTACAGCTGACCCTGGTGCTAGAGGGGTACAGCTGACTCTGGTGCTAGAGGGGGTACAGCTGACCCTGGTGCTAGAGGGGGTACAGCTGAACCTGGTGCTAGAGGGGGTACAGCTGACCCTGGTGCTAGAGGGGGTACAGCTGACCCTGGTGCTAGAGGGGGTACAGCTGAACCGGGTGCTAGAGGGGGTACAGCTGACCCTGGTGCTAGAGGGGGTACAGCTGACCCTGGTGCTAGAGGGGGTACAGCTGACCCTGGTGCTAGAGGGGGTACAGCTGACCCTGGTGCTAGAGGGGGTACAGCTGACCCTGGTGCTAGAGTGGGTACAGCTGACCCTGGTGCTAGAGGGGGTACAGATGACCCTGGTGCTAGAGGGGGTACAGCTGACCCTGGTGCTAGAGGGGGTACAGCTGACCCTGGTGCTAGAGGGGGTACAGCTGACCCTGGTGCTAGAGGGGGTACAGCTGGAGGTTGACTGTTTGACGGGGTACAGGACTATAAACAGTTAGGGAAGCAGTGCACTAGGCCAACCATGTACTCTAAAAGGAGTGTAGGTCAGCCTACCAGTACTCCTTAAGGGCCAGGGACCTGGTTATTGTCAGAAGTAGACAGGCTCTGGCAGACAAAACAGACAAACGCTCCAACGATATGGTTCTAAATACAGAGCCCTTTCACATCACGTCAAAATCCAGAATATACACTTACTGTCCACTGTTTTAACAGCTTTATTAGTGGCAGTAGTTCTCAATGACATGTTTCTGTCTGCGTTCCGTTACACACAGTCCTTCTGAGCTAGATAGACAATTAGCACCGGTGGTCTCCTCTGGTTTATGTAAACACCGTTATAACACGGACACGTGGCTGTGTGGGAACACTTACCTTATAAAGGTGTGTAGTAATAGAGCTCCACAGTGGAGGTGTCATAATACCCATAAAACCTAGCGGTTAAAACAGGGAAATGGTTCCAATCATTTTAGAAACAGTTCAAATGAGGGCTGTGTTTCGTGTGTCCTTACCCTTACCTTTTAATAGCTAAATCGCTCTCGGACAAGGTGACTTTTATCAACTTGTTCATCTCTATTTACTCTCACATTCTAAAACGCTAATTAGCATCAACGTAGACATCCATTGAAGACTACAAATCCCTGCAGGTCATCTTTAGGTATTGTGTCCATTTAAAACTTGCACAAGACAATTCACAGAATTGTCACTTGAAAGAAATGTAATTTAATTTATTCACTAATACATTTAGCCACCATTAGAAAGTTAATCCAGAAATTCTTACCTTTGCCCTCGATGAGGCAGTCTCATCCAGATCGTCATGGCATTTGTGCTTAATGATAGCCACATTAGCAACTAATTAGCGTTTCATTTGGTGGGGGTAGATACAGGCAAGTCACATTGTCCTAGAGAGATGTACACAATTATCTAAATATTAGCCCAGGGTAGGTCTACACGAAACACAGCCCTTCATTTAAATGTTTCTAAAAAATACACTATGGGAAACATTGTGGAAAAACAATTGGAACCATTTCCTTTTTTTTTGACTGCTAGGTTTTATGGGTATTATGACTCACACGGTGGTACTCTATTTAACTGTTTGCAAAAGTATTTATTGCTGATATGAAAGATAAGGTCCTTGTTTCCAAAACCGTATCCCAAGCTATGTTTGTTCTCGTTCAGACCGAACAACAAAACTCGCCCGGAAGATGAAACATTCATCAATAAGAGCAGCACTGCTGATCTGGGATCTGAAGTTAATTAGCGTCTATGAACGGGGAAACACTACATTAACTCTGAGCACATCAACACAAAGTATCACATAGCAGCACTGCTGATCTGGGATCTGAAGTTAATTAGCGTCTATGAACGGGGAAACACTACATTAACTCTGGGCACATCAACACAAAGTATCACATAGCAGCACTGCTGATCTGGGATCTGTCGATATAATCTAAAGGGAAACACGGATCCCAGATCAGATACTCCTACTCTGAGATGCTTTGTGGATAAGGGCCCTGGTCCACTGAGGTGGCGACGGCGTCTAGAAGCTAACTAACATCTACCTACTAACAATGTAAACATACCTAGTAAATCATTCACAAACCTGCTCTATACAACTTTATTTCTGGTTTTAATAGTGATATCGAGCAGCTTCTGTAGACGGCTGTTCCTCTCTTCCGAGCGGGACATCTCGTCCTGATACTCTGCTATCGTTTTCTCCACGACCCGGAATATCTCTTCGGCAGCAGCTGTTCATCTCTGGTTGAAAAACGACCGTAATAGTTCTATTCTAGACATTTTAAACTTCGTAGTGAATAGCTAAATTAAGCTTATAAAACTTCGTAGTGAATAGCTAAATTAATCTTATAAACTTCGTAGTGAATAGCTAAATTAATCTTATAAACTTCGTAGTGAATAGCTCAATTAATCTTATAAACTTCGTAGTGAATAGCTCAAGTAATCTTATAAACTTCGTAGTGAATAGCTCAATTAATCTTATAAACTTCGTAGTGAATAGCTAAATTAATCTTATAAACTTCGTAGTGAATAGCTAAATTAATCTTATAAACTTCGTAGTGAATAGCTAAATTAATCTTATAAAACTTCGTAGTGAATAGTGTTGATAAAAGTTTAGTCACCTGCATACGAAATAGCAATTCCTTACAATAGCTAAATTAATCTTATAAACTTCGTAGTGAATAGCTAAATTAATCTTATAAACTTCGTAGTGAATAGCTCAATTAAGCTTATAAAACTAGCAGTGTATTCTATGCGTTTAGAAAACAGGACGTAGAGTCAACGTCACTTCCGGTTTTGGGGTTCAAAATAAAAGCACTCATCGGAAAACTATGTAAAATAGAGAGAGTAATCTTAATTTCTAAGCAATGGCTGATATTATTATATAATACGTAATTAAAATAGATTCAATAATTATTGTAACAGTAACATTTTAGTACAATTGACTGTTATTAGCTGTCGCACAATACAAGTGGAGTGATTAAAGGTGAGAGAGGCAGGTTGAGGTGGCCAGGGTCAGAGTAGTGCAGGAGATGTGGTATGTTGAGGTGACCAGGGTCAGAGTAGTGCAGGAGATGTGGTATGATGAGGTGACCAGGGTCAGAGTAGTGCAGGAGATGTGGTATGCTGAGGTGGCCAGGGTCAGAGTAGTGCAGGAGATGTGGTATGCTGAGGTGGCCAGGGTCAGAGTAGTGCAGGAGATGTGGTATGATGAGGTGACCAGGGTCAGAGTAGTGCAGGAGATGTGGTATGTTGAGGCAGGTTGAGGTGGCCAGGGTCAGAGTAGTGCAGGAGATGTGGTATGTTGAGGTGGCCAGGGTCAGAGTAGTGCAGGAGATGTGGTATGTTGAGGTGACCAGGGTCAGAGTAGTGCAGGAGATGTGGTATGTTGAGGCAGGTTGAGGTGGCCAGGGTCAGAGTAGTGCAGGAGATGTGGTATGTTGAGGTGGCCAGGGTCAGAGTAGTGCAGGAGATGTGGTATGTTGAGGCAGGTTGAGGTGACCAGGGTCAGAGTAGTGCAGGAGATGTGGTATGTTGAGGCAGGTTGAGGTGGCCAGGGTCAGACTAGTGCAGGAGATGTGGTATGTTGAGGTGACCAGGGTCAGAGTAGTGCAGGAGATGTGGTATGTTGAGGTGACCAGGGTCAGAGTAGTGGAGGAGATGTGGTATGTTGAGGCAGGTTGAGGTGGCCAGGGTCAGAGTAGTGCAGGAGATGTGATATGTTGAGGTGGCCAGGGTCAGAGTAGTGCAGGAGATGTGGTATGTTGAGGCAGGTTGAGGTGACCAGGGTCAGAGTAGTGCAGGAGATGTGGTACGTTGAGGTGACCAGGGTCAGAGTAGTGCAGGAGATGTGGTATGTTGAGGCAGTGAAGTATAGTATAGGAGGGCGGATCAAGGCTGTGGGTTTCCGAGAGGATCGCTGTGAATAGTAGATCTGTGCCAGAACAGAGGGATCGGCCAATGAGTGATATATGTTTCAGTAAGGTTGGCTTCTCAGCGTCCATAGCAACGGTTATCAGCTGTACAGCTGGAACGTAAGCCACAGACAATAGATGATGGGGTGGCAGCTGCAGAGAATTACTTGGGGGCAGGAGATTTGACTTCAGAAGAGTTACAGGGTGTGCTGAGTGGTGGTGTCCTGTCCTCTCAGGTCGTTGGCCTGAAGTAGGATCAGATAGGGTTAAAGTAGTGGAATAAGGTCCATCCTCTCTAGTGGAATAAGGTCTGTCCTCTCTAGTGGAATAAGGTCCGTCCTCTAGTGGAATAAGGTCCGTCCTCTAGTGGAATAAGGTCCGTCCTCTAGTGGAATAAGGTCCGTCCTCTCTAGTGGAATAAGGTCTGTCCTCTAGTGGAATAAGATCTGTCCTCTAGTGGAATAAGGTCTGTCCTCTAGTGGAATAAGGTCTGTCCTCTCTAGTGGAATAAGGTCTGTCCTCTCTAGTGGAATAAGGTCTGTCCTCTCTAGTGGAATAAGGTCCGTCCTCTCTAGTGGAATAAGGTCTGTCCTCTCTAGTGGAATAAGGTCTGACCTCTCTAGTGGAATAAGGTTTGTCCTCTCTAGTGGAATAAGGTCCGTCTTCTCTAGTGGAATAAGGTCTGTCCTCTCTAGTGGACTAAGGTCTGTCCTCTCTAGTGGAATAAGGTATGTCCTCTAGTGGAATAAGGTCTGTCCTCTCTAGTGGAATAAGGTCTGTCCTCTCTAGTGGAATAAGGTCTGTCCTCTCTAGTGGAATAAGGTCTGACCTCTCTAGTGGAATAAGGTTTGTCCATTTGTGGAATAAGGTCTGTCCTCTCTAGTGGAATAAGGTCTGTCCTCTCTTGTGGAATAAGGTTGGTCCTCTTGTGGAATGAAGTCCGTCCTCTAGTGGAACAAGGTCTGTCCTCTCAGGTCATTGGCCTGGGGTAGGATTAGATGGGGTTAAAGTAGTGGAATAAGGTGGTGGGTTTTAATGAGGGCTAGTTGGTACCACCACGGCCACCTAATAATCCCCAGTTTACAATTGGCTCATTCATCCCCCCTCCTCTCGCCTGTAACTATTCCCCAGGTCATTGCTGTAAATGAGAATGTGTTCTCAGTCAATTTACCTGGTAAAATAAGGGTTAATTAAAACATTTAAATATATATTGTATTTTTCCCGTTTCCCCTTTTTCCGTCACAAAGTTGAATGTGTTTATAGTATAGTTCAGTTGGTGGCGGTAATGCAACATATTGGATGCCAACCGCCGTTGAACTCCACCGAAGAAGAAGAACGTCCTGCTTGGTCTTCTCTGAGAGGAAGAGGCGAAGCTGGAACCAAAATCTGTCTTCTCCAGTAGGTGGCGTTGTTTCCGCTCACCAAGAGTGGAGTTTTTTTTATGGAGATCAATGAGAGAGTGTCGAATTTGGTTAACAAAAAATCTAATGGATTATTTGCTACGTGTGGCTTAATTAATCGAATAGACGTTTCGTAATGATTAGGTTGCTATGAGGGTACTGATATAACTAGGACACGTGACATCCCGGCAACTTTGAAAAAAAAAACATTTCGAAGTTGTGCCTGGTCGTCCCTAGTTACCACAGCCACAAAGTCCTAACTCTCACCTATCAATATAATGGATAATATGTGGTCCACTTCCCAAGCGTTCCCACAAGTCTCGCATTGTAGCGCCTCTTGGTTTAGAAACTGATTTTAAAAATGCTACATTCTGGTGGTTACGAAACAATGTGAAGCACAAGGCCTTATTTTTATTTGCTAAACAACTTCGATTTTTTTTTTACAAATAATTTAGGAGTCGCGCTCAATTTCTGCTGATTCCAACTTCTGAACGCTCCGCTGGGGTCATTACACTGGAAAATACATCTGGTGGTAATATTTTACACTCGGACTGTGACCCATTTGGTGGTAATATTCTACACTCGGACTGTGACCCATTTGGTGGTAATATTCTACACTCGGACTGTGACCCATTTGGTGGTAATATTCTACACTCGGACTGTGACCCATTTGGTGGTAATATTCTACACTCGGACTGTGACCCATTTGGTGGTAATATTCTACACTCGGACTGTGACCCATTTGGTGGTAATATTCTACACTCGGACTGTGACCCATTTGGTGGTAATATTCTACACTCGGACTGTGACCCATTTGGTCACTTTATTTATCCTGTGATCAGTTACAATGACATTACGCTCATTACTGTAAACTTCTACGGGTACAACACCAAACATGAGAATGATGAATTGCTTGAATCTGTGGAGAAACATACTTCATTGGATATCTAAATGTCCCAATTCGTTATTATTGATAGGAGGGGACTTTAACATTACTACAGATAATTGATCTGATAGATGGCCCCCAGGTAGGCCAACCAATCAGGTAGGCCAACCAATCAGGTAGGCCAACCAATCAGGTAGGCCAACCAATCAGGTAGGCCAACCAATCAGGTAGGCCAACCAATCAGGTAGGCCAACCAATCAGGTAGGCCAACCAATCAGAATTTGGATTTAATAATTTTTTATGGAAAAGTTTGATCTTACTGATATATGGAGAGAGAGGTTTCTGGCCGACAGATCATTCGCTTGGAGTAACAAAACAGGTTCAAGACACAATAATGACTACGAGATATTAGCCTTACTACTTGCACAAATAATTAAAGAAGTCCTGGATGCAATCATTGATGATGGCTTTATGAGGAACAGACATATTTCTAACAATAACAGACTAGTATTAGACAAGCTTGACTACTCAGACCTGATAATAGTGGATAGCTTCGTATTATTTTTATTGACTACTCAGACCTGATAACAGAGGATAGCTTCGTATTATTTTTATTGACTACTCAGACCTGATAACAGAGGATAGCTTCGTATTATTTTTATTGACTACTCAGACCTGATAACAGAGGATAGCTTCGTATTATTTTTATTGACTACTCAGACCTGATAACAGAGGATAGCTTCGTATTATTTTTATTGACTACTCAGACCTGATAACAGAGGATAGCTTCGTATTATTTTTGTAAAGCATTTGACACAGTAGAGCATCAGTTCCTCTTCCACTCCCTTGAGACATTTGGCTTTGGGGATTTGTTCTGTAAGGCTATTAAGACTCTCTTTACGAATGGTAACAGCTCTATCAAACTGAAACATGGCCCCTCGCCTAGATTTGAGTTGAAGAGAGGAACTAGGTCAACTTGTCCTATCTCACTGTATCTGTTTTTATTAATCACCCAACTTCTTACAAATGATTTAATTAGTCCAGTACAAGGTATTTCCATAGATGGTAAAGAAATTATTATAAGCCAGCTGGCTGACGATACTACACTTCTTCTTCAGATTACCATTTCGAACAATGTGATGTGTCATTTATTATGTCTTAACATGAATACATGTGAACTCAAAGATTGGACATATGATGTTTTTCCAGTGAAAGAATATATGACATATTTAGGCATAACCGTCACTAAAGGATCAGAAGTCTACAGGCTTTACTACATTTGAACCATCTTATTCTTTTTAACAGAAGAAGCTAAATCAATGGCTACAGGTAGAGTCCTAATAACCAAGGCTGAAGGTATCTCTAGACTAACATACGGCCACTCTATCCTTATGGCTAAATCAATGGCTACAGGAAGAGTCCTAATAACCAAGGCTGAAGGTATCTCTAGACTAACATACGGCCACTCTATCCTTATGGCTAAATCAATGACTACAGAGGGACTTCTCTTTAAAAGGAAGAGTCCTAATAACCAAGGCTGAAGGTATCTCTAGACTAACATACGGCCACGCTATCTTTATGGCTAAATCAATGGCTACAGGTAGAGTCCTAATAACCAAGGCTGAAGGTATCTCTAGACTAACATACGGCCACTCTATCTTTATGGCTAAATCAATGGCTACAGGTAGAGTCCTAATAACCAAGGCTGAAGGTATCTCTAGACTAACATACGGCCACTCTATCCTTATGGCTAAATCAATGACTACAGAGGGACTTCTCTTTAAAAGGAAGAGTCCTAATAACCAAGGCTGAAGGTATCTCTAGACTAACATACGGCCACTCTATCCTTATGGCTAAATCAATGACTACAGAGGGACTTCTCTTTAAAAGGAAGAGTCCTAATAACCAAGGCTGAAGGTATCTCTAGACTAACATACGGCCACTCTATCTTTATGGCTAAATCAATGGCTACAGGTAGAGTCCTAATAACCAAGGCTGAAGGTATCTCTAGACTAACATACGGCCACTCTATCTTTATGGCTAAATCAATGGCTACAGGTAGAGTCCTAATAACCAAGGCTGAAGGTATCTCTAGACTAACATACGGCCACTCTATCTTTATGGCTAAATCAATGGCTACAGGTAGAGTCCTAATAACCAAGGCTGAAGGTATCTCTAGACTAACATACGGCCACTCTATCCTTATGGCTAAATCAATGGCTACAGGTAGAGTCCTAATAACCAAGGCTGAAGGTATCTCTGGACTAACATACGGCCACTCTATCTTTATGGCTAAATCAATGGCTACAGGTAGAGTCCTAATAACCAAGGCTGAAGGTATCTCTAGACTAACATATGGCCACTCTATCCTTATGGCTAAATCAATGGCTACAGGTAGAGTCCTAATAACCAAGGCTGAAGGTATCTCTAGACTAACATATGGCCACTCTATCCTTATGGCTAAATCAATGGCTACAGGTAGAGTCCTAATAACCAAGGCTGAAGGTATCTCTAGACTAACATACGGCCACTCTATCTTTATGTCTTGACGGTAAAATAACCAAGGAGATAGAACAGATGCTTTTCAACTTTCTGTGGAGAAACCGTACCTGTTACGTTAGGAAAGCTGTTGTAATGAACACATGAGAATGGTGTGTTGAATTCTCTGGACTTTACTACCTTAAATAATACTTTTGAGATCAATTGGATAAAACAATTCCTAAGAAGACCCACTTCTATGTGGAACTGTACTCCTGTGTTCTCTGCTTTCGGTGGCCTTGACGTCCTGTTGGTCTGCAATTAGAATAATGGCAAAGTTCTAGTGAAGCTCTCTGCTTTCCATCAGCATGTTTTCTAGTGAAACTCTCTGTTTTTCATCAGCATGTTTTCTAGTGAAACTCTCTGTTTTTCATCAGCATGTTTTCTAGTGAAACTCTCTGTTTTTCATCAGCATGTTTTCTAGTGAAGCTCTCTGTTTTTCATCAGAATGTTTTCTAGTGAAGCTCTCTGTTTTTCATCAGCATGTTTTCTTGTCATGGTCCTTAATTAAGAAGCACAGATTGTATTTATGGAATAATCAGGACATATTGTATAAAAATACCTCTTTGATTTTAGAATATTGGTTCTGAAATAATATGCTATTGGTGAGCCAACTGGTAAATTCAGAGGGTTTTTGACTTAGTTATAAGGAATTCTTATTCCTTTACAAGATCCCTGTAAGACCTGACCCTGTCAAGACCTGACCCTCTCAAGACGTGACCCCGTCAAGACCTGACCCTGTCAATACCTGACCCTCTCAAGACGTGACCCTGTCAATACCTGACCCTGTCAAGACCTGACCCTGTCAAGACCTCACCCTCAGAACATACCTACGATTAACCATGTTGACTCATCAGCAGGAAAGATGAGTTTTTCTGTTGG